>NC_142356.1:43686870-43864370 GCF_059441175.1 Urocampus carinirostris | reverse complement strand
TGGCTGCCAGCCAGTCGCAGGACACACATAATTTTGATGAAAATGTACATTATCCCTTATCATCCTAAGATATTCTTTGTGACAACAATACATTTGATATTGATAGAGTTAGAAAACGATTACTCCCTAAATAAATAAAACCATTGAGGAACACTTTACGTATTTAACAAACAAAAACAGATTTTGTACTTTTTTTCAAATGACAGAGACGATAGACACGAAGAAAAGGACTGATTGAAACACTTCAGGACTGTCACTATTGGTGCCAATTGTGTTTTCAGTACCATATTTTACAGGCTAAAAGTCACAGTTTTTTCATAGTTTGGTCAGGCATGCGACTTATACTCCAGCGTGACTTGTGTTTTTTTCCTTCCGAATCATGCACTTTTTGGCTTGTGTGATTTATAATCCAGAGAAATTTATAGTCCATAAAATACTGTACCTTGTGACGTATTTGTTTTTGTTTTTGATTGTTACTTCTAAATGTTATTGCAACTCTTCTCATTGCACTATTGTTATGATGCACTATTCTTTTTCATAGCATTATTATTATTATTATTTTGTAAGCACTACCTTGTATTTTTTTTTTTTGCCTATTTATCGTAATAGTCTCTTTTTTCTCTTCAGAGTCTTTATTACAGAGTTTTCCGGACTATAAGTCACAATTGTTTTTAAAGTTTGTCCAGGGGTGCGACCTATACTACCGTGTGACTTATATATGTTTTTCCCTTCTTATTTATGCATTTTTTTGGCTGGAGTGATTCATAATCCTAAGCGATATATAGTCCAGAAAATATGGTATGTGCCAGCTAAAGAAAGGGGGGAGAGGCGTTTGAACACCCTGTTCAACAGTCAACAGTGTTATCTACATAGTTTTAACAATGCTATGTCATAAAAAACGATCACGGGGCAGGATGCAGGAGATCCCTAAATGAGTCATATTGAAAGGAAATATCAGAAAAATTATTTAAAAAAAAAAAATCTTTTTTTTTCTTACATTAGGTCTATGGTGTCCTCTTAAAATGATTGCTATTTAAAAAAAAGCTTCAAATATAACTATCCAGTGCGTGCATTAATCAAGAAATAGTTGTTAATATGATCTAAAATTACAATACTTACACTTGTATTATCCAGTTTGGCCTTTGAAGAAATAATTTGCACTATGAAGATGAGTATTAATTGTGTAACGCAATAAGAAAATAGCGGAAAAATTATTAAAAATAAATATGTATTTTTCAAATGAAGTTTATAATAATTGTTAATTAATGTTATTAAAAACAAGAATCAGGTTTGAATTTAAAAAACTCTTTCAAAATAATAAATATGTAAATGTGACAAATTATTATTTAGAGTTAACCATGTGAACACTGAGTTATAACTTTTACAAGTACCTATTCTAAAACAGTTATAGTTAGTAAGTTTAGTCATCCATCCATCCATTATCTGCATCGCTTATCCTCAGTAGGGTCGCGGGGGTGCTGGAGCCTATCTCAGCTGTCTTTGGCCAGTGGGCAGGGGACACCCTGAACTGGTTGCCAACCAGTCACAGAGCACACAGGGACAGACAATTTGCTCGCTCATTCACACCTAGGGACAATTTGGACCGGCCAATTAAGCTAATATGCATGTTTTTGGAACGTGGGAGGAAACCGGAGTGCAGGGAGGAAACCCACGCAAGCAAACTCCACACAGGAGGTTCGCTCTCATGACCTCAGAACTGTGCCGCACAGGCGCTAACCACTGCCCTGCCGTGCTGCCCCAAGTTTAGTCAAGGTAATATTTATTAGAACTGTCTTTGTATATGAAAATAGATCTCCATATCTTTTTCTTTATTCTTATTTTTTGCTAATATAACCACACTACTTTTAAAAGTCCATACAATTTAGGCCAGGCTAAAACCACTAACCTGTAAATATTACCTATAGATACAATACTATTTTAACATTTTTATCTTTTAAGTATTTTACTTAAATCGATTATTTTACTTACATCATGTGGAAAATCACGTCTAATCTCATTGTAAACAATGTCCAAAAATGTTGCAATAAGACTTTTCTAATTTATTCTATGCTGTTCTACTCCACTCTAACAATAGGTAAATGCAAAAATAAGTAAAAGATCAAATAGAGACGGGATAATAGCTACCAAAGGCTTTGCCGGCACTCCAGCGCTGGGCCGCCTGCTCCAAGGAGTGGCGGACCACCTCCAGGGGAGGCAGGTACAACGAGTAACTCAGTACACACTCTCGCCCCTATCAGGGTGGAGCTTAAACAGGTACAAATATGTGTGTGAGTGAGTGAGTGAGTGAGTGAGTGAGAGAGAGAGAGAGAGAGAGAAATGGGTGATGGGAAATGTAGTTTTCTTTTCTGCTGAGGATGCAGAAAAGGAAGGTGGAAAATAACAGGAAGCTTTCTGGTTAGGGGGCTGGGGGATTTCTGTCCTGTCTGCACAAGATGTAAGCGTCTTTGGGCATGCATGTTTTTTTCTTTTTTCGTTTTTTGTGCCATTCAGCTTAACTTAAACAAACAACACACACCTTCCTGGGCAGCTAAGAGAGCAGAGAGAGAACTTGACTTTTGTTGCCCTCAAAAGCAGAAAATAATAAAAGGCGGAGTGAAGGACAAGCCAAAGCAGACAGGGTGAAATCAAGCGGGCAAGATTAAAGCCTTGGTGTGTGGTCAACGCTTTGCTCGAGTGTCAGCTGCCATTGAAACCACCTCCACTTCTTAGCGACCAGGAAAACAACTGATAAGGGAGTGGAAGCTGTGGACAAAGCGATCGAAGGAAAAGTTTAAAGTATTTATTTGTATTTGAGTGGTGAGAATTAAGAGAGAAATAAGAACATTAGCACAAGAGGTACATCAGGCAGTGACTGAATTTTAGCACTGTCAATGGTTAACTGTGTAATCTACTCCCACAAAGACCTCACCTAAAATATATATACCATTCCTCACGAAATTTCCTTGTATTTGACTTAGGGGTGGGCTATATGGTAAAAATGAATCAGGGTTTGTACACCCTTTTCATGGCCAATTTTTCAATTTTTCGAGTGCCTTTAAAGGAAGAAATCCAGCATCAATCAAAAGAACGTTGTATTTTAAAATATATTGTTGGAGGGTTTTTCAGAGGATCTGTGTCTAAATTGGTTAAAATACAATTGTAAAGAGTCAATTGTTTTGCTTATTACTTATTTATAGCACTAAAGAGTTAATACTTTTAATTTTCTATTATTGTTTTGCATTTTGGGCGATTTTGTGTCATTTGACTTTAAATCTGTTCAGTGTGTAAAAAGCTAATATTGTTTTGTAGTTTAAACATTTTTTGTAGATCCGTGAATATTTTAATTTATGTTCCGTGTTTTACACTAAATAATGTGGTGCATAAGGTTTTACTATCATAATTTATATCATTAAAATAACCAAAAATCTGAAAAGCTGTTGAGAGCCATGGCAATGGCAAACATTTCAGGCATTTTCAAGCACTTCACCCAAAATTCAAGCATTTTCCCGATCTTTAAAACACAACATTAAAATTCAAGTAATTTCAAGGATTTTAAGAACCCATATGAACCCTGCTATTTCGGACATGGCGATTGTAAATAAAAAAAGAAAGTTGACTGTGAGGCCTGCCGCTTCCAGGATTTCCAGGTAAACAAATTCCAGGAAATTGGGAGTATTTTAAATGAATATAATATCAAGAGGCACTGCCAGACAGAACATGCAGACTACAAAAAGCTAACTGGAAACTAAAGCTGTGAAAAGGTGATGCAACTGGAAGCAGTTTTAAAGATGAAGCAGCGCTTTTTCATGAGACCCTTCAAGTCAAATTGCCACAAAGGCGAGCTACGAGGTTGCAACGATGATGAAATGAAATGAAATGATCTGCATTCATATAGCGCTTTTCAAGTCAAGACTTCCCAAAGCGCTTTACAGTGTGCTTCACATTTCCCAATAGCGGCTGTGCAGCCATGTAAGGCGCTAACCTGCATATTGGAGGTATTAGGGGTTCAGTATCTTACCCAAGGACACTTCTACATGTAACACGGAGGAGCCGGGATTCGAACTGCGATCTCTTGATCCCAAGACGGGCGCTCTACCTCCTGAGCCACTGCCGCCCCTATGATCACCAAACAATGCAAACCCTTCTCCGGAGATTTATTTATAAATAGAGTTAATAGTCATCCCTTAAACATTTTTAATTTACCAATTTTGGCCCGCTTTCTGAAAAGGTTGGACACCCCTACTCCGAATGATGCTAGGGTCTGACATACCTCTACCACCAGAGGGACAAAACTGAGGATGATGGGCCCATGTCGGGGAGGCAGGAACTTGAAGAAAGGGTGCTCATAACCAGGATGGTATTTATTAACAAAATAAGTTACCAAGTAACAAACAAACATGGGTTCACTAAACAAGGAAAGGTCCAAACCATAAACAAAGACCAAAACAGGAAAATACATGGAGAAAAGTTACAAGGAAACAAACAGGGAGTCCTTGTGTCATTTTCGCTTCCACTACACACACGCCAGGTCGTTGTTTCATTTTCACTCTTACCACTACGCCAGGTTTGTTTGTTTTATTGTTCCTTTGTTCCGTTTGTTCTCTGGTTTAGGTCTTGGTTTCTGGCTTGGACATTTTCTCCCTGTCTAGTTAATCCATGTTTGTTTGGTTCTTGGTACCCTTCTTTTGTTAATAAATACCATTCTGGTTTTAAGCCCCCCTGCTTCCAGTCCCTGCCTCCCCCACATGAGTTCATCAGTCTACAAAACCTGGACAAATTATTTATTTTTTTGGGGAGTATTCTTTATTTAGAAAGCCAACTAAAATGGGACAACCAAGTTAAAGATGTCACTGTATGACTTTATTCTCATTCGAGGTACGGACACACTAGCACACAAACACACAGAGAAAAAAATCTGCCAAGCAGACAAAACGGCAGGAATAAAGTCAGCAGTAAAAGAGTGTCGGTAATCAGTATCTCGGTCTGTCGGGTTCTGCAAGTCATCTACAAAAGTAAATAAGTATCGTGTCACGTGTATAAAAGGTCGCGCAGAGCAATGTGACCTGCGGGAGTGACCTGTTTAAGCTAGCTTGAGCCGGACTTTCGAGGAAGCGCTTCCTCCTGCTCGTATGCAAACCAGAGAATTTTTTTTATCCCTTGCAACGAGTCAAATAAGGGTGATTCTCTGATTGTAGCAACATTTCATGCCTGCATCTTTCTCTTAACATGATTTCTTTAAAGTAATTAAATTAGTCACTTTAAGTGTTTGCAATCATTTAACCCTAAATCAAATGTATTTAAAATATTCATTTGTATTTAAGATAACTCTTTTGTGAAACACATGTTCAATTTTATTATGTCTGCAGTGCAATATATTGATCCTCAAGAGGTGTAGGCCATACAATTATACAATCTTTTTTTTCCTTCAACACTTGATTAACAACGCTAAACTTAATTTGGACCAGCTAATTAACCTGACATGTGTGTTTTTGGAATGTGGTAGGAAACTGGAATGCAGGGATGAAACCCACGCAAACACGGGGAGAACATGCAAATTCTGCACAGGAAGGCTGGTAACTCTGCCCTTTACCCCCTATAGTTTGATCCCATGACCTCAGAACTGTGTCGGGGGCGGGCTGACCACTCACCCACCGTGTTGCTATACATTGAGATTATATATATATATGTATATTATATATATGTATGGGCAGCACGGCGCCGCAGTGGTTAGCACGTGTGCGGCACAGTTCTGAGGTCGTGGGAACCTCCTGCGTGGGTTCAAATCCAGCTCCCGGCCTAACTGTGCGGAGTTTGTATGTTCTCCCCGTGCTTGCGTGGGTTTCCTCCGGGCACTCCGGTTTCCTCCCACATTCCAAAAACATGCATTTCAGGTGAAATACCGGTCCAAATTGTCCCTAGGTGTGAATGAGCGAGTGAGTTGTCTGTCCCTCTGTGCCCTGCGATTGGCTGGCAACCAGTTCAGGGTGTCCCCTGCCCACTGCCCGGTGATTGCTGGGATGGGCTCCAGCACCCCCGCGACCCTACTGAGGATAAGCGGTGCAGCTAATGAGATGAGATGAGATGAGATATACTGGACTGTCTCAGAAAATTAGAATATTGTGATAAAGTTCTTTATTTTCTGTAATGCAATTAAAAAAACAAAAATGTCATACATTCTGGATTCATTACACATCAACTGAACTATTTCAAGCCTTTTATTATTTGAATATTGCTGATTTTGGCTTACAGCTGAAAAAAACTCAAAAATCCTATCTCAAAATATTAGAATACTTCCTCAGACCAAGTAAAAAAATAATTTTATAACAGCAAAACTAAATCAAACATTTGAAAATGTCCATTGATGCACTCAGTACTTGGTTGGGAATCCTTTTGCACGGATTACTGCATCAATCCGGCGTGGCATGGAGGCAATCAGCCTGTGGCATTGCTGAGGTGTTATTGATGCCCAGGATGCTTCGCTAGCGGCCTTCAGCTCATTTGCATTTGTAGGTCTGGTGTCTTTCATCTTCTTCTTAACTATACCCCACAAATTCTCGATGGGGTTCAGGTCAGGGGAATTAGCAGGCCAATCAAGGACAGTGATGCCATGGTCAGTGCACAAGTTACTGGTGGTTTTGGCACTGTGGGCAGGTGCCAGATCATGCTGGAAAATGAAATCCTCATCTCCATAGAGCTTTTCAGCAGATGGAAGCATGTAGTGCTCTAATATCTCTTGGTACACAGTTGCATTTACTCTGGACTTGATGAAACACAGTGGACCAACACCAGCAGCTGACATGGCTCCCCAAACCATTGCTGACTGTGGGAACTTCACACTGGATTTCAAGCAACTTGGATTTTGCTCCTCTCCGGCCTTTCTCCAGACTCTAGCGCCTTGACTTCCAAATGAAATGCAAAACTTGCTTTCGTCTGAAAAGAGGACTTTGGACCACTCTGCAACTGTCCAGTGCTTCTTCTCCATAGCCCAAGTCAGACGCTTCTTCCGTTGTCTTGAGTTCAGAAGTGGCTTGACCATGGGAATACGGCTATTGTAGCCCATTTCCCGGACACGTCTGTGAACTGTGGCTTTTGATACCTGGACTCCAGCTTCAGCTCACTGTCTTTGAAGCTCCCCCAAATTCTGGAAGCGGCTCTTCTTCACAATTTTGTTAAGGCTGCGGTCATCTCTCTTGGTTGTGCAGCGTTTCCGGCCACATTTTTCCCTTCCAACAGACTTTTTGTGGATATGCTTTGAAACTGCACTCTGTGAACAGCCTGCTCTTTGAGAAATTTCTTTTTGTGTCTTACCCTCCTGATGGAGGGTATCAATGATGGTCCTCTGGACAGCAGTCAGATCAGCAGTCTTCCCCATACTTGTGATTTAGTTTACTGAACCAAGCTGAGTGTTTTTAAGGCTCAGGAAACCCTCGCAAGGTGTTTCGAGTTAATTAGATGATTCAGGTGATTAGTTGAATAGCCTACTTGTATACTTTTTCATGATATTCTAATATTTTGAGATAGGATTTTTGAGTTTTTTTCAGCTGTAAGCCAAAATCAGCAATATTGAAATAATAAAAGGCTTGAAATAGTTCAGTTGATGTGTAATGAATCCAGAATGTATGACATTTTTGTTTTTTTAATTGCATTACAGAACTTTATCACAATACTCTAATTTTCTGAGACAGTCCAGTATATGCTGAGAGAGAGAGAGAGACAGAGAGAGAGTTTCTTATATATAATATATATATCTCATCTCATCTCATTAGCCGTACCGCTTATCCTCATTAGGGTCGCGGGGGGGGGGCTGGAGCCCGTCCCAGCCATCAATGGGCAGTGGGCAACACGTACAAGGGAGGATTGGCTACACTCATTCTGATCATGTGACGTATAAATGACTTGTTAAACTATGCTTTGCAATTTTTCTATTACTATCTGCAGCACGGGTGTCAAACTCCTTTTAGCTAAAGAGCACATGAAAGAAAAAACTTTCCCACAGGGGCCAGACTAGTAAATAAATGGCATAAAAGCAGAGTTGGGTAGAGTAGCTAAAAATTGTAGTCAGGTAAACAGATTGTTCCTTCAGAGAAATATGAGTCAATGAGAAGTAATAGCAGTCATATGCATTGAAGAAAATAAGTATTTGAACACCCTGCTATTTTGCTATTCCTCCCACTTAGACATCATGTAGGAGGTCTGAAATTTTCATTGTAAGTGCATGTCCACTGTAAGAGAGATAAACCTAAAATAAAAATCCAGAAATCACAATGCATGATCTTTTTACCTTTTTTTGTGTGATACAGCTGCAAATAAGTATTCGAACACCTCTGAATAATGTAAAATTCTTACCCTGAAAGACCTGTTAGTCCGCCCATTAGAAGTCCACCTGCACTCCATGTATCATCCTGAATCAGATGCACCTGTTTGAGGTCAGTAATTGCATAGACACCTATCCACTCCATACAATCAGTAAGACTTTAACTTGTAACATGGTGAAGACCAAAGAGCTGTCCAGATACACCAGAGACAAAATTGTAAACCTCCACAAGGCTAAAAAAGGGCTATGGAGCAATTGCCAAGCGGCTTGGTAAAAAAAAAGGTCAATTGTTGGAGCAATCATTAGAAAATTAAAGAAGCTAAACATGACGGTCAATCTCAATCGTAGTGGAGCCCCATGAAAGATATCGCCTCGTGGAGTCATAATGATCCTAAGAAAGGTGAGGAATCAGCCCGAAACTACACAACAGGAGTTGGTCAATGACCTGAAAAGAGCTGGGACCACCGTTTCCATGGTTACTGTCGGTAATACACTAAAATGAATGAATGAATGAATGAATGAATGAATGAATGAAAACTTTATTTCGAACATAAAAATAAAAACAGGACAAAAACAATGAGTCAACAACGAAATAATGTCACACAACATGTTCGAAAAGGGGTAGTCAGAAGCAGATGCTTATTTTTCCTACCCCTTTATCTTCCCTATTAAATACATTTTATAGATAGCTCCTCTTGTGTCCAATACAACAAAATCTCATGGATATACTTATTACATAGGTCAGATATCAATAATTATAATAGTTACAATAATCACATATTTTATACACTAATCTTCGCAATACCCATCCCTCAACGTCATAATGCGCATAATGTCACTGCGGCACCAGTGATAATATCAATAAAAATAAACACAATACTTATAACAGTTCTGATGTGATAATAGCACAATAACAACAAGTTAGCCATAGTTTGAAGTGCAGTATTTCCAGTCTCCGTCATATCCCATTTTCTTCATCTCTGTATTTCGCCAGTAATGCTTTTTTGTATTTAAATTTAAACACATGGATATTTGGACATTGTTTGATTTCATTTTGCAAATTATTCCAAAGTCTGACTCCACACACAGACACACACATACTTCTCCTGGTGGTTCTCACCTTTGGGATTTTGAATTCACCACAGCCCCTCAAGTTATAATTTCCCTCTTTCCGAGTGAATAATCTTTGTATGTTTTCTGGCACTATGTTTTTGTTGACCTTAAATAACAGTTGTGAAGTGAAAAATTTTATTAAATCATCCAATTTCAATAAATTGGACTGCATGAATAAAATATTGGTATGATCCCGATATCCTACCCTGTGTATGGTTCTTATTGCACGTTTTTGAAGGATAAAAAGGGGCTGTAGTGAACTTTTGTAATTATTGCCCCAGACTTCTGCACCATATGTTAAATATGGCAGAACGAGAGAACAATATAATAAATACAATGCATTATAATGTAAAAGAACTTTGGTTTTATTAATTATTGAAATGCTTTTAGATACCTTTGTTTGTATGTGTCTGATGTGTGTTTTCCAACTTAATTTATTGTCTATTATGACCCCTAAAAACTTAATTTCTGATACAATGTCTATTGTGACACCATCCATTTTTACTTCTAAATCTTGATTTGCCTTACGATTACCAAAGAATATTACTTTGGTTTTATTTAAATTTAAAGATAATTTATTTATATCCATCCATATTTTTAGGTTAATTTTGTTCACGATTAATACAGGTTACCAAATCCATATAGTTATCATTTGAATAGAAAATGTTAGTGTCATCTGCAAATACTACTATTTTCAATAGTTTTGAACATTAAAAATATCGTTAATATATAAATTAAATAGCTTTGGTCCCAGGATAGAACCCTGTGGTACTCCACAACAGATGTCCAAATATTCAGATGAAAACTCTCCCATTTTTACATATTGCTTCCTCCCCGTCAAATAACTTTGAATCCATTTCAAAGCCACTCCCCTGATGCCATATCTTTCCAGTTTTTTTAATAGTATATTATGATTAATGGTATCAAATGCTTTTTTTAAGTCAATAAATACCCCGACTGCGTATCTCTTCTTTTCTATAATGCCATGGTTTGAAATCATGCATGGCACGAAAGCTTCCCCTGCTTAAACTAGTACATGTCAAAGCCCGTCTTAAGTTTGCATATGACCATTTGGATGAAACAGGAGTCATGGGAGAAAGTTTTGTGGTCGGATGAGACCAAAATAAAACTTTTTGGTCATAATTCCACTCAGCGTGTTTGGAGGAAGAAGAATGAACCATACAATCCAAAGAACATTATCCCTACTCTGAAGCATGGGGGTGGGAGCATCACACTTTGGGGGTGTTTTTCTGCAGATGGGACCGGACGAGTGCATTGCAATACAGAGAGGATCACTGGGGCCGTGTATTGTGAGATTCTTGGGAACAACCTTCCTCCATCCGAGCATTGAATACGGGTCGTGGCTGCGTGCTTCCTGACAAAGCACGCAGCCAGGAAAACCAAGTAGTGGCTCTGTAAAAAGCATATCAAGGTTCTAGCATAGCCAGTCTCCAGACCCGAACCCAATCCAAAAATTTTGGAGGGAGCTTAAACTCTGTGTTCCTCAGCGGCAGCCCAGAAACCTAACTGATCTAGAGAATATTTGTGTGGAGGAGTGGGCCAAGATCCCTCCTGCAGTGCATGCAAACCTCGTGAAAGACTACGGGAAACGTTTGACCTCTGTAATAGCAAACAAAGGCGACTGTAAAAAATATTAAAATTCATTTTCTCAGGTGTCCGAATACTTATTTGCAGCTATATCACACAGATAAATAGTTAAAAAGTCATGCATTGTGATTTCTGGATTTCTCTTTTTAGTTGATCTCTCTCACAGTGGACATGCACCTACGATGAAAATTTCAGACCCCTCCATGAATTCTAAATGGGAGAAATAGCAAAACAGAAGGGTGTTCAAATACTTATTTTCTTCACTGTAAATCATTACTTGTTCACTCTTAGTTCTTTGTGAAAACTCTATTCAAGAACTGCATACATGTAGCAACAACTCATTTACTGATTTATTTTAAAAAAAACATTCAATCAGATCACCAAAGTCCATTCAATCAACAATATATTAAATTTAATTCATAAAACAGATTACAATAATCAAAGTGAATTAAAGTACTTTAATAAACAATAAAATAATAATTGTATAAATCAAAGAAATAAAAAAGCATAGGTAACACATTTAAAGCCTTAGTAGTTTAACAGGCTCTGCAGGCAAAACAACAAACTAGCCCAGCGCTCAGCAACCCAAATTGTTGAAAGAGCCATATTGGACCACAAAAAAAAAGAAATAGTCAGGAGCCACAACAAACTAAAAGCCTTAGGCAGAAGGTCCCCGGTTCGAGATCGGGTGGAAACATATGTTGGCCTGGAGAGAGATGGGTACCACCAGACTGTACTTGCCCAAGACACGGCACAGGAAATGGTGCCCCTAAGAACATAGTGGTTAAGGGATCAAACCAACCAACCAACCAACCAACCAACCAACCAACCAACCAACCAACCAACCAACCAACCAACCAACCAACCAACCAACCAACCAACCAACCAACCAACCCTATAAGCCTTTTAATGAGCGCAACACATGTTGTATGTATCTATATTAGTCTACCATCAAAATGACCAAGTTGGATGCAGCACATCCTAAGGAGAATGACGTGACTACTCTGTTGTATACCGCCTCAAGTTTAACTTCGTTATTGTATTAAAGAATTACTGATTATTTTTTTTTAGATAAAATAAAAGAAATGCCAATTTTTGAAGTCATTTTTATTATGACGGTTGGGAAAAATCAAACGTGTATAACCTGGGCAACAAAAAGAGTGCAAAAAATGCAGCATGCATTTTTAAAAATAAAATAGTAACCCTTTGATAAGGTAAACTAAATAAACTACAGTTTAAGTTTGATTTCTGTGCAGTTATTTTTCTACTTTTACTTTTGGCAGATCGCATACGCGCACAGCCGTTTGCTATCTGCGTGGCTCTTTAACAGGGGCGGGGCTTTTGCCCTCAGAGCCCAGCTTTCAGTGAGAGCCTCTCAGAACAAGAAAACAAGCGAAGGAGGAATGCGTGTACTTACTTAAGTAACGGCTTCAATGTAGAATAATGTAGTACATTAAGTAAAAGTACAGCTTCTTCTTGACAAAGCTACACAAGTAAAAGTAAAAATTATATGATTTAACAATACTCCAAGAAGTGCAAAATGTCCCAAAACTTACTCAAGTAAACGTAACTTGTTACTACCCACCTCTGCCCTTTACCCCCCATAGTTGGAGAGCCCCTCAGAAGAATTCCAGATCAGACAGAGTGTACGCGACTGCCCGCTTGACAGCAAAGGGATGATTCCAGCTCATTTACCTCAAGAACCCCCATGCCTCTTCGAATGGCTCAAAAACCCAGCGATGAAACCCTTTAATTCCAAACAGTATTAGGATTGTGTGACTGAGCCAGATTCAGACCTTAATAAAAGATACCAAGATAAAGTGATGATCTCGGCTGCGAAATCAACAAACTTTCCTCAAAATATCAATATGAGCAGCTTTTTTGTTGTGGCTTGAGCCAAAAAGGAGCTTTGGCTTTTTGGCCTGATGCATTCCTGGAATTAATTGGTTGACGACAGGTTGCAGACCATTATTATAGACGAGGGCGACTACAGAAAAAAAAGCGAATTGACCGATGGCTAAGCCCCGCCTTCAAACGCAACGAGCCAAACACAGTGCGCACAGCCAACTCAATAGAGTCGGACAACCTCAGATGGCACATCTATTAAGGTTCATTGCAATTTATCAGTTTTTGTTCGTTTTTTTGTGGGGTTTTTCTAACATTTTAAACTTTAAAATGGTTAAATGGTGTGCATTTGGTACATGCAAAACTGATACAAAGTATCTTTAGAGGCTCGGTGATGGGGGGTAATTTTAAGCCTTTTCCTAAATCAAAACAAGTGTCTGCTTTGGATAAAGTTAACTTTGTTTTTTGTCTTTTTAATTGTTTCAGTTCAATTCCTGTATTTTCTCTTGTTCGAAATAAAGTTATGCATCGACCACAGCACCAACTGAACGTAGGTAAACTTAATAAGGATGTCTGCATTTGTTCTAAGTTAGTCGACACAGTTTTTGAAGCAACGTATTGTCACTTCGCTGAAGAGAAATATAAAGGTATTTATAACATTAACATAACGTTAGCTCTTGGCTGCATTATACATCATGTTTGTTTACTGGGAGTTCACTGGCCTGTTATATGCTATGGGTAATCATACGTGATTGTTAGCTGTTGTCCAAAGGGCTCGAGTCAATGTTGAATTTCACAAAAAAATCGGATTTTACAGTGTGAACCTAGCTTGTACGTTAACCTTTGGAGCTTAGTTTCTTTAACTTACCTGTAAAAGCCTGAGATAACAAATGTTGTCAATGCTACGCAGTTTGTCCTTGGAAAATATGTAGCTTAGATTTAGACTAGCTGAAGCTTTTTACCAAAATTCTTAGCAATGAAATCATGAAAATAACCCTCCAAAGCATAATTCAGGCCCCGTTTGGTGACTTTGACGTGATATGTAGATCAAATCCATGCGGCCCAAGTCCAGCTCCTTTTAAAGGGGCAGCATCAGTATCAAGTTCCTAGGGGTGCACATTACAAACAAACTCACCTGGTCCGTGAACACTGCATCACTGGTTAAGAGGGCACAGCAGCGCCTGTACTTCCTGCGGAGGACGAGGAGAGCCCACCTGCCCCCACCCTCCCTCATTACATTCTACAGGGGCACCATAGAGAGTATCCTGACCAGCTGTATCTCTGTGTGGTGTGGAGGCTGCAGCGCTACCGACTGGGGTAGTGTGAGGAGCATAACGAGGACAGCAGAGAAAATAATCGGGACTACACTTCCCTCCATTCAGGACATTGGCCAGAAGCACTGCCTATCCCATGCTAAAAACATTACCGGGGACCCCTCTCACCCCCATCATGGACTGTTCACTCTGCTAGCCTCTGGGAAGAGGTACGGCAGTGTGCGGTGCAGGACCACCAGGCTCCGCAATAGTCTAGTCCCCCTGGCCATTAGACTGTTAAATGGTCAATCTAACATATAGTTAACTTAAATCTAAACGGCTGCTAATCTGACTTTTTGCACTACTGGCAGTTTTTTTTATAGCTTGCCACTCCTTGCACATTGCTCTCTGCACTATTGTAATTACAGCGTTATTGTTACAGTGTTAATGTTACTGTGTACCTGACTTGTTAACCTGACTGCCCATTTTGCACATCTGGTTAGCTACTCTTCTTGCACTATCGGCACTATGGTAAAATACTATACGTAGCCAAAATACAATACAACATTATTTATATCTGTACATTCAAGGAAACTGTGGGGGTCAGATGCATCGACATTTCGTTCTGTATACACGTGTACTAGAATGACAATAAAGTAGATCTGAATCTGAATCTGAATCTGAATCACATGGCAAGCAGGTGGCTGTTTTGGTGTGTGTTCAAAGCTCAAAGGTAAAAGAAAAAAGAACTGCACATAAATCAAACATAAACTTGATTAGAGCAATTTTATTTTCATTACCTTTTCAAAAAGTAGCTCAAGTAAGTTTGACATCCAGCCTATAGGCACTGACAAAACAAAGCGGTGAAAGTCCACAGATTATACGCTGACCAACCAGGAAACCAGGTGATTGCATTGTTTTTTACAGATTTCCACCCTTAACACACACACACACACACACACACACACACACACACACACACACACACACACACACACACACACACACACACACACACACACACACACACACACACACACACACACACACACACAATGTACAATGTATATTATATAACCATGCCACTCCACTGGTTCCTTTGTAAAGGTCATAACGATATGCAGTCCGATTCATCGTTTGGGTGTTCCACATTCCTTTTTCACCGACTGGCTCGCAAAACAAACAATTCTGGTCAATAATATTCCAATCAATGCTTTTTGACATACTGAAAGCTAAATTTCGAAGCATCTCACTACAATGTAATCTGGGGGTAACTAACCTTTTTTGTTACTGAGCAGCCATAGCTGACTCCCTATTGGTGTGTGAGTGTGTGAATGGGTAAGTGTGAAGCACATTGTAAAGTGCTTTGAGAGGTTTTCATTGACTTGAAAAGCGCCATATAAATGCAGACCATTTACCATTTACCATATATATATATATATATATATATATATATATATATATGGGGCAGCACGGCAGCGCAGTGGTTAGCGCATGTGCGGCACAGTTCAAGTCATGGGAACCTCCTGCGTGTGTTCAAATCCAGCTCCAGACTTCCTGTGCGGAATTTGTATGTTCTCCCCGTGCTTGCGTGGGTTTCCTCCGGGCACTCCGGTTTCCTCCCACATTCCAAAAACATGCATTTCAGGTGAATTGGCCAGTCCAAATTGTCCCTAGGTGTGAATGAGCGAGTGAGTTGTCTGTCCCTGTGTGCCCTGCGATTGGCTGGCAACCAGTTCAGGGTGTCCCCTGCCCATATATATATATATATATATATATATATATATATATATATATATATATATATATATATATATATATATATATATATATATATATATAGAAAATGACTAGAAAATCTCAATCACCATGCCTGGCTGAGCTTTTTTTCAGAGGTCAACAGGCACCCCTACAGCCCTTAGGACACACCTGCACTAAACCATCTGCCTCGTATGAAGACACTGTTAAAGGCTTATTTTAAAGAGATTTATTTTAAAGAATAGATCATGTATTTAAAGCCCAACTGTGTAATAGTTGACCACTAGATGGCACTGTGAACAAAACCATTTCCACAAGACGCAGCAAGACTGCAGAGAAACATGGCGGCAATCTAAGAAGGAATTGCACTATGTAGAAGAAATACAAATTTCTTAACCTATAATAAATACAAAATTACTTTGGTATGATAGGTTATGTATTTTTGCCTAGTTGGCAGGGGACAGCCTGAACTGGTTGCCATACAGTCGCAGGGCACACAGAGACATACAACAACTCAACTCAACAGTTTCGACCAGCCAATTAGCCTGACATGCATGTTTTTGGAATGTGGGAGGAAACTCGAGTGCCTGGAGAAAACCCACGCAAGTACGGGTAGAACATGCAAACTCAGCACAGGAAGGCTGGTAGCTGGATTCGACCTCAAAACACACTAACCACTCATCCACCGTGCCGCTATATATAGTTAGAATTTTATTATATATAAGAAGCTATATTTCTTCAATGCAACCACAATGTTTATCACTTGAATAAGTATACATATCATAATATTAATATATTTAACATTAGTGGTTACATTTAAAAGTTTTATCAGGCCCTTTTGCAGACAGCCATGGTGCTAATGTGACCCTCGATTAATATTAATTTGACACTGGGATGTTACGTGGAGTGTGAGCAGGCGTGTGTAGTGCCCACTAACGGACACGCTCTGCCCACCCAAAGAAAAGTGGATGTACTATTGTCGGCAGCCTGAGCAGGGCATATGCTCTCCCATTTGTATAATAGTAGTATATAATAATAGCAGTCAAATAAGCTTGTAATGATGGGAATTCTATCTAATTTGAGAGGCCCCTCTTTCGGCTCGGTATCCTAAAAGGAGACAGCCCTTTCAGCTCCCAAACGGGTCCTCGGGTTGTTTTAGTTGTTTCAATCCATATATTACACCTTATTATGTAGCATTACGCACAAAATGACTTTAGAGGACAAAAAAGGCTAAAAGAAATTTTAAAAGACAACAGTAAGAAAGCAAACAACAGAAGAACAAAAATAGAATAGAAAAACAGAGAAAGCAAGAACAAAACACAATAAAGGAAGAAAAAAAACAAGGAACAGAACTAAAAAGCTAGTGAAAAAAACAAAATAAGAAAAAAGGAAATTAAAAAGAAGAAAGACACAGGAAAAAAAGAGAGAAAAGAAAAGAAAACACGAAAAAAGAAAGGGTTCCTTTGATCAGTATATTGGTTAGTTGGTTGGTAGGTGATTGGATCCCTTAACCACTAGTGTCAGTATATTGCCAACAATAATGTCATATTACACACGAAAAATGCATATGTTTTTAAAAAAAATCTATACTGTACTGGAAACATCAATTAAGATATAATAATAATAATAATAATAATAAAAAGATAAAAGACGAAACAATTTTAACGCTTTATATAGTCAACAAATTTAGTGTCAACGACACAGAATCCATGGGGGAAAAAAGCATAAATTGACCAATCACCAGATGAAAAAAACATCCCCCCCATGCATTTGATATGCCCCCATGAGACGCATGTCTATGTGACGCCACTGGTTTGACACAAATGTCCTAGAAAATCACAATGACTTTTCACCAATGAGCTTTTTATAGAAGCGGTCCTTGGGATACTCAGGTGTTCTTAGGGATCCTCAGGGCAACCCTGCTGTAAGATTACGAAGAAAAATAATGCTATTTTTCAGTTAGCCGGGGTGTTAATATCTTTTAGACGGTAAAATCGAAGGTGAAAGTTAGAGTAGACTGACCTGGGGGAATGGGGGTGCACACTGAAGGATGCAGATATCAACTGGAGGTCAAATGCTTTCGTCGCTTGATTCTTTCTGATTTTTTATTTAAGTCGTCAGAGAAACTGCCCGCTTGCTTCTATTCTGGTGAGTGTGGAGGTTAAGCGAAGTTGCTTTAGTGTTTAGTCATTCTCGATGGGCAGGAAAGAGAGGTGGGGCCACACAAGGCAGGTAACCCCCCTGCCCCCACAACACCACCTTTTTTCTTCTCTTTCTCGGTTGATAAGGAATAAGACAAAATGGAGGGCAGACCAGAAAAAAGAAGAAGGGTGTGATAAGAAATGATGAGTGGAAGCAATAAGGGTAAAGCTTGTCAGGGAGAGTGTGGATGTGTTTACGGCCCTGCCTCCCCACATGACCCCTGAATGGTAAATGGTCTGCTTTTATATAGCATTTTTCAAGTCACTGAAGACCTCCCAAAGCGCTTTACAATGTGATTAGCACTCACCCATTCACACATCAATGACAACAAAGACAATTTAAGTCAATTATTACCCCATAACAAGGAAAAATACAAACATTAATACATGAGGCATTCAGCTAAGGTTGCCAGATATAAGGGCAGTTGACGTAAATCAAGATTTGGCATAATCCGGTTCAGTTGAAGTTTATCATTATCTGTTTAAAATAACATTGAATATATCCCAATTGCCTTACAAAAATCGTGAGATGCAGTGTCACTGCTGTGTGTTTATGTTTTGTGTATGCGTGCCATGTACCAAAAAGTTGCCTTAGAAATCTACCAGTTAATGCAGTGTACAGTAGATGAATTATTTTATAATCAATCTGTACTGAATTGCGCAATTACATTTACAGGCAGTACGCTTAATTAAAACAAACAGGTTTTCTTTATTCTGAGGGCTGAAATAATCTAGAAAATCCAGATAGAATCTCTCATAAGGCAGCTGAGCTTCTCGCATAACTGTTCTGAAAATAGCTAATCATTGTTGGGTCATTGTGATGTTTCTAGTAAAATTATTTTCTTTTTTGTGGTTGACTGAGTCCATATAACCTTACTCCCATTAATTGACCCGGCAATAACACAGAAATAGCAAAAGTTATTTTAGAAATGCTTATCAAACTGGGTTCCCTATGCAATAATTAAGGAAACTATTGCAAGGGAATGATCAAGTCAAAAAGATAATAAGGGTGTTGTTTGGACTTTTTTTAATGCAATCAACTATTTACAAAGGTATCACTGCTGACGTGGACCAAAACCAGGGGTTAATGTGGAAATGTCACTTCGGCAACCCCCACACACACACAAACACACACACACACACACACACACATACACACACACACACACACACACACACACACACACACACACACACACACATCGTGCACCCTGTCGATGTAATAGTGGTGTAAACTCTGCTTTAACTCTCAATTAAAGCTTTATTTTAGACTGCTCAAAGGTGGGGTGCATAGTTTTAGGTTTTCTTCGAAAGTTTTAATTTGAATATTTTCTGTATCAAGTATGCTTTAATAAATCCCAATTGAGCTCAAAGAGTCTTTGTATATTTTTTTTACCGCGCCTATTTGATTTTAGCTTACTTTTTTCATTGGCATTCCGGCTACAAAGCGCACTAGGCTAGACTAACAGAGGCAGGTGGGGGGGGGTTTTGAATACTTACTGCACGTGCGTGCTAGTTGTTTTTTGTAATTGTAGGATGAAAATGGTAAAAGTAAGAAAAGGAATGTTTCAAATACAGTTGGAATTATTTCAGCCAGAAGATGGCATCAGTAGGTAGAATATTTTTGAACTTATGGACACCAACTTTAACTATTGGAAATAGGGTTAAATAAATTCAGTCAACAAGTCAAAATCAATTTACTAGATAATCACGATGACGCAGCACTGGTAAACTATTTTCAGAATAGATCCCGGGGCACTTCTGCTGTCCTTAGGGGGAACCCTATTGTCCGACCGCACCACGTTGGAGACCCCTGCTCTAAAGGAAGAGGAAGTACTTCTAAGTTTTAACTCAAGTGTTGAACTAACCTCAAAATCTTTTTGTTAGTTAAGCAACTAAGATAAACACATTTTGATAACAGTTGTACCATTCAGATGTGTTGTATTAGGATTGAATTAAGTTTTTCTTAAAAACAAAAATTGCACTATACAGTGGAAGAAAAAAAAAATCTCTATATACACTGTGTGTATTTGTGAGTTTTTTTTTTAAATTGCTGCCACTAAATGTCATTGCATTTTTTTCAATTGTACTTTTGTTACAATGCACTTTTCCACTTCGTTGCATTATTATTATTATTATTATAACTTAGTTTTTAAAGCACTATTATGTTGTGGGTTTTTTTTGCCACTTTTTTTTTTCCACTTCATTGCATTATTATTATTATTATAACTTATTTTTTAAAGCACTATTATGTTGTGTTTTTTTTTGCCACTTTTTTTCCACTTCATTGCATTATTATTATTATTATAACTTAGTTTTTAAAGCACTATTATGTTGTGTTTTCTTTGCCTATTCATCCTGATGGTCTTTTATCACTCTTCAAAGTCTTTATTACATGTTTTACCCTGGAGTGCCATGTCTAATCTCGTTGCATACAATGTTTCACAACATTCATATCAATGACACTTAAAACAATTCTAATTATATAAATTGATGACGTATAATACTCAATTCATTCAATGTACAGCTAAATAAATGAAAAAAGTGCAATATTTATCAACATAAGAGACTCCCCTTATGTCCACTTTCAGATGAAATGAAATGAAATGATCTGCATTTATATAGCGCTTTTCAGGTCAAGACTTCCCAAAGCGCTTTTCAGTGTGCTTCACATTTCCCAATAGCGGCCGTGCAGCCATGTAAGGCGCTAACCTGCTTATTGGGGGCATTAGGGGTTCAGTGTCTTGCCCATGCTCTTCGACATGTAACACGGAGGAGCCGGGATTCGAACTGCGATCTCTTGATCCCAAGACAAGCACTCTACCTCCTGAGCCACTGCCAAGCATTGATTGTCCAGGACAATCACTCATGACAATAAAGCCATATTCTATTCTATTCTATTCTATTCTATTCTATTCTGTTCTATTCTATTCTATAAGCAGAACATAATTTTGGGGATTACGTGTTAATTTGGGTTCCAAAATGCTTTTAACAAAAGGATATATTTGCAATAGAGACTAAATACATGTCATTATGAACTTTTCTTTTTATTTTTTCATTCACTCACAGGAATGACTTTAAACACTACCTGAAACAATCCAAAAAAACCAACACTGTTATCACATGGGGTGCAATTGCCATTGTAGGAGTAATACATTAACCACCACCTCTGTTAATGAAGGACAAGGCATCACTGATTCTTCCATTTTGTAGGCTAACATGGGGGGCAAAGTTTCTTAACCCAAAAAAATCCGGTCCCATCAACACAGTCACGTCAGAACTCTGGAGCAAAGGCCAAGCAAACTGTCAGAGTCGTTTAGGGCAAGCCAAATAGCACAGCTACTGTATTGTGTACAGAACAGTCTTAGGAATAACACTGTTATTTATAATGCCATTTTTTGTTAACAGGGAAAGACCTTAAAGAGTAAAATGCCATTTCAACCGCCAGATAGAAAGCTAAAAACAAGGCTAGCTGAATTCCTAGAAAGGAGGCCAAGATTTAGCCTGATAACTAGCAAAAAAGGTCAAATGTTAGGTAGATATTATGCAAAAAAGAATGTAAGTTAGCCAGATAGCTTGCTAAATGGTAAATGGTAAATGGTCTGCATTTATATAGCGATTTTCAGGTCAAGACCTCCCAAAGCGCTTTACAATCTGCTTCACACTTACCCATTCATACACACACCATAAATAAAAAGGTAGGAAAACAAGTTAAAAGATGAACCCCTTTTAGTCATTTGCTTATAAAACCTAGAATTTGGAATTTAGTTTATTGTTTTGCCTGTAAAAAACAACAAAATAAGCAAAATTATTTAGACCCAATAATACATATTCCCACTTTTTTCAAAAAGACGTATCTCCATTTCTGGGCATTTTTAAAAAATATATATTTTTAAAAGAATGGAGAGAAGTATATGTAGAATACCAGCGGAAATATTTAAGTTTGCATTGAACTGGACAAAGTCTACACGAATTATTACATTTTTCAATTTTTGTTTTTTTGTCAGGGCCTGGTGTCTCTGTCAATTAGAGGGCCCCTAATCAGTTTGTAATTGGGACAGGTGTTTCCAATCACCCAGCGCCTGTTTGTAATTAATCTCACCCTCCATAGACATTTTAGACAGCACTCAGTGTTGGGTGATTTTCATTTGTCACTTTCATCTCCATCATTGCCATTTTAACGTTGCATCCTGATTTGTGAGTTTTGTTTTTTGTTTCTGACAGTTTTTTTTTTTACCATTTGTTTGTTACTTTGTTCATGTCATATTTTTGAGCACCTTACCTTGGTTCCTGCCTCCCTGCTTGAATCGAGTTGGGAATCAAAACCAATTGCAATCTGTATCATTTAGAATGCAAAGTATTGATTTTAATTAGAAATGAAAGCCCTCATTGAATCAAATTGTGAATCAAAACCAAATCAATTAATGAAATTTCTATCAAAACTATATAAAAATAATATGGTGAATCAAAACTAAATCAATTCAGGATTTATTTAATCAAAACACAGCCCTATTTTTCATATTAATCAACATTGTTCAATGTGAGTAAATCAAATTAAAAAGCATAAATAAAATAAAATATGGTAATTCAAAACTAAATCAATTCAGGAGTTTTTTAGAAATCAAAACCCAGCCCTAATTTTCATAATAATCAAAATTGTTTCATCTGAATAAATCAAATTAACTGAAAAAAATATATATTGTGAACTAGATCAGTTCAGGATTTTTTATTTTTTTCATCAAAACCAAGCACTAATTTTCATAATAATCAACATTGTTCAATTTGAATGAATCAAATGTAACTATAAATAAAATAAGATATTGTGAATTAAAACTTAATCAATTCAGGATTTCTTTAATGAAAACACAGCCCTAAATTTCATAATAATCAACAATTTACAAAAAAACACAATTGCTACATACAAGGACGTATATGCTAGTGCAGAGAGATTATAAAACAGAAAAAGAAATCTGCTCATGACAAAAAAGCAATAGTCAGTAAACACTTCCCAAAAGGGAAACGAGTTTAGTTGTAGCACTTCCTCATTCAAATGTTTCACCTCAAATCCTGAAACAGGAGTCAGCCAATCACCACGTCCTGTTTATCGTTGAGATAAAAAGACTCAGCAGAATCAAAGAGCTTTTCTGCACATTTTTTCTCTTCACTAAAATCGTGTGACACTTGGCAAACCAATATCACCGCCATGGTTAAAGACGAGAAGGAAGAAGAATGTCAAATAAATGCATGTGACTTGTCTGACAACCAATAGGGTGGGACAAGGTAGATTTTAGGTTCAAAGCTTTGGGGGTGATGAGTGAGTGACAGTGTCTGGCAGGTTTAAAAATAATCACTCAAAGGGACATTGTGTAATATTAAATGCCTCCTAGAGGTACAAGAACATTTCACTCAGTAAGAAAAAAACATTGATTTGAATAATAAGCAAAAAATACATGAACTATAAAACCAAGACCATTACATTAGAAACAATGTTAGAGCTTTTTTCCATCTTCGCAAGAATTAAAACAGTCGCCCTATGCTGTCCCAGTCTGATGCTGAGATTTTAATTCATGCGTTTGTTACCTCCTGTCTCCATTACTGCAATGTACTACTGTACTCTCCGGTTTCCTGAAGTCTAGCATAAAAAAAACTCCAGATGGTACAAAATGCTGCAGCGATGCTTTTAACTAGGACAAGAAAATTTGGTCACATTACCCCAATTTTGGCTGACCTGCACTGGCTCCGTGTCAGTTTAGAATGTGATTTTAAGGTTTTGTTGGTATTATACAAAATCATGCATGGACTTGCTTCCTCATATTTTTCCCCTTAAGTTCCTGGTCGGAGCCTTCGTTCGAAAATGCTGGTCTACTCGTGATCCCAAGCGCCAAGAAGAAATCTGCAGTTTCGAGAACGTTCTCCATTTGGGCACCGGTACTGTGGAATGCTTCGCCTCTAAGATTGGATATGCAACCTCAGTAAAACTGTTTAAATCTAGGCTTAAAATATACTAATATTTTATAGTTTATGAATTGTGTTGACCTCAGGAAGCTGTCATTCTGTTATTGCCTATATTTAATGTTGATGATGTCTGTGTATTATCTTTTGATGTCCGTGAAACATCCATTGCAGCCTGGTCATCCTCAAAGGGGGAGTTTACCTCATGTGCGACCCCCTTCTCCAGGTTTCCTCATTTCCTCATGCGAAGGTTTTTAAGTTTTTCATTGCCCTCATGTACTGTAGGATTTAGATCGGGGGATGATGTGATAATAGTCTGTAGTCAACAAATAAACATGAAGTGACTTGATCAATGTTATTTTTAAATATTATATTCATAGGTGGAGAGAATTGTATTTCTTTTACACTGCTGAACACTTACTTAGTAGTCACTCCCATATTTGTCCAGCATTTTGCTGCAACGATGTGCTCTTTGGCACTGGTTTTAGTTTGCATTCCTAATACAGTACACATACACATACAGATAACAAAGTCATGGTATTGGGTGCTAAAATAGTTGTTCAACATAACATCTGTATAAAATACTCTCATCGTAATATGCTGGAGCATCCACAGACTCCACCACTATGCCACAAGTGACACTTGCCGAGCAGAAGAGGAGCGGGTGTGGGGCTAGAGCAGTGCTAGGAATCAAATGGACTCAACCATTTCTGTCGCTGCGTTTTTCACATGTTTTTTTAATTTAAAAAAAGAAGAAGCGTTTTTCACCATATTTAAGGCTATCCTGATCTTTATCAAGGAAAAGATAATTTTAAAATAGCCAACAGACTGGTTACAGAACACAGCAAAAGCCAAATTGACTTGACAATGGTGGTTATGAGGCGTATTCTTAACTCAAACACGAAATAGAGGCGCTGATATTTGCACAACATTTGTCAGATTGTATAACGTGGAGACGGCAGTTTGAGTGGATGGCGCTTGTGGAAAGCTGCACAGATAAGACACGTTATTATTACCAGTTTTAGTGAAAATATAGCATTGCATTTTGCTGCATATGCTAACGCTATAGGAAATAATTAATACGAAACTATGAAATATGTACAGAATTTCCAAAACGTTTGCCATTTATCGTTTCGATAAGCATATGACCACTCAAATTATATGTACTGGGTCATTACTGTTATTTGGTGCCATTTGAGTCCCATGACATAAAATGGTATATTTTGTTTAAAAATGGGATCGTACTAATATACTAATTTTTAAAATATTTTCTTGTATGCTTAACTGACCTCTACCACAGGAAACACTGATATGTATGCAATATATATTTTGATTTCAGAAAAAGGACTCTAATTGTACTACAAGTACACTAAAATGCTATGTCCCAGTCATGTTAAATTGATTTATGTTGCGAATATAAGTGAGAAAAACCTACGAATTCATGGTTTTTCATCATTTCTGTATTGCCTCAATTATAATATTCCCCACCTAATGTCACTTTCAGTTATTAGTGCATTTTTATGTTTAAAAGACATATTGTGTCCCAGTGTGAACAACCCCCCCGTTACACTGATAAGAGTTCTACAAAAAGATTTGCTGACTATCATTTAAGTCACATGATTCTCTGATGTAACACATTTTTTTAGGTAAAACATCCATGGAGATCAACACTCTCTAATTAACCTTTTTTCAATGTTTTTTAAAGTTTACTGATGAAGACAAGCATAACACGACCACCTCGTTACGCGTATTCATGGTGGGAACCAGTATTTTTTTGTAATTTTGATAATATGGGTAATATACATGTCAAAAACCATTCACAGTAATCATTGTGTACTAGCTTCTATTTTTATCACATTAGTAGTAATGGCTAACTTAAGCATAAACTTTCCAAACCGTATCTACCCTGCTACTACTGTACAGGGGACACATTTGGCTGTTGTGATGTGTGAAGTAGTTGGTTAAAAAATGTTACAGAATGATATCCTGAGCTGGACCAATATATTTATTTATATTACAGTTTCAAAGTCCGTCTTTTAGATGAAATGTTGAAAACATTAAATATTTTACATTTTTTGAGTGAAGGTTATCATGCTGAAATGGCACCCAATAGTGAGTACAGACGCTCCCTTACTTACGACCATTCGAGTTACGAACAACAGTACACTTAAACTTTTTTTTTCGGGATGTCGAAAAAAATCCGGACATTACTGTAAATTATAATTTGTATTGTGTGTACCTTTATTCGAGTAGATTACAATGCTGTAGTGCTTCAATCTGTCGCGTGGCGCTGTGAGAGGTCACCCAGCATCCACCCCGAAGAAGAAATCCGGCTTCTACATCCTGGTTTGTGTGTATACACACTGCACTGTATCTCTAGCACCCTAAGAACTTTGACGTTTTAATTCTTTAATATCTCGTGCGTCCATCCGATATGGTTGGTGTAAGGCTTAAAGAAGAGGCAAGCCATTTCTTTTGAAATGAAAGTGGAATATAAAAGCTTGATGCTGAGAAAATGGTTGGATCACTTTTTTCTGTCCATTTTTACCACGGAGGAGGAAGTCGCCTAACTCTTCCAAAAGTAAGTTGAACTTAACTTTATTTGTCTTTATCTTTATTTTCAAGTCTAGTCATGTTTATTTGTACAGCCCTTAATCATAAGGAGTCTCATAGGGCTTCACAGTCCACAAAATATCAACAAAGAATGTGTAGCTTTGTTTTTCAGCACTATGCTTTATCATTCAGCCTGCTTTGAAACTTTATGGAGAATATTATTTTATTACGCGTTGATTTTTCAGTTTCAAAACAATACAGGTTACTTATACAAACCTTAAACATACATTCAATTCAAAATATAGCACTGGAGCACTTACAAACAAATTTAACTCGTTTGTAAGTAGGACAGCATCTGTATGACCCTAATATGGTGTTTCACAAGGAATCTGTTTGATGCCACAAAGCACTGTGGGACTTGTATTACAGACAAATGATACGCACAAACTCCAGCTCAATTGTTAAAGAACCCTCGTGTGTATTGGTTGATTTCTTCACAATATTTCTGTATAATTTTCTGCCGCATGAAGTAAATGCTACAGTGCGTATATAGAACAGTGATATCCATCTATATGTAGTGTAAGTTTATGCTTCTGGCAAGCCAACCTGAAAACACACAGGACGCAGCAATGAGGCACACTTTTGGAGTGAGAAGCAAATGAGTACTTTGTTGATTTTGGTGACTAACTCTCTCTCTCTCTCTCTCTCTTCTCTCTCTCTCTCTCTCTCTCTCTCTTTCTCTCTCTCTCTTTCTCTCTCTCCCTCTATCTCTTTCTCGCTATTTCTCCTTTTCTTTCTTTCTCCCTTTCTCTCTTTCTCACACTTAATTTTTTCTATCTTTATCTCTTTGTCTCTTTCTTCTCTTTTTTATCTTCTCTCTTTATCTCTCTACATTTGTCTATTTTTTCTAACTTTTTTCTCTCTTTATTCCTTTTTCTCTTTCTTTGTCCATCTCTTTTTTTCTCTCTATTCCCCTTTTCTCTTTTTCAGTTTTTTTCTCCCTTTCTTGCTATTGTGCTTCTCTCTATGTCTCTCTCTTCCCCCTTTTTCTTTCTCTCTACCTCTCTCTATCTTTCTCTGTCTTCTTTGTTCTCTCTCTCTAATGCTTTCCCTTAAATATCCATTACTTCTCTCTTTTTCTCCCCCTATCTCTATCTTTCTCTTTAATCTACCAATTTGTATGTAAGATATTTTGTAGTATGTGGCCCCTGAGTTACAGTCTCTAAGATGCCTGTCTGCTATTGGTTTGTGTCAGTGGATCATGAAAATGTCCATGTCATTGGCTGAAACAACAAATAATTAGTCAGATTACCCTGTTACCGGAAAAAATAACGCTGTTACATAATTAGTGAAAAGAAAAAAAGTTTCCCTCTCATGTTTGCAAAAAATATATTTACCGACACATCTGACCTAATTACCTTCTTCCTCCTTTTATTTATTTCCTCGGGAAATAAATTTGAATTTGCTGTTCATGCAACGTCGTTTTTCATTCATTCCTGAGAAGGAACGCCATGGGACGAGACATAAGCCGGCCACTAATCTTGAACGTTCAAAGTTTTTTGTTTGTTCGAGAGACAATTTGTTCTTTTCAACTGCGGTCGCACCCACAAACACATACTTGGGCCAAGAGAAAATAAGCCGGTTAGATCGCGGCATTAAAAGCTCCTAAATACAGATTCCTAAACACACAATGACTAAGCTGCTGAGCACTGTCACGAAACAGGGATTTCATGACAAGGAACAAAAGAAAAAACAAACAAAAAAATGAAACAAAACACTTCCACCTGCTCTCCATCTTGTGAGGGATGGACTGAAACTGTTCAGATAAAGGCGAAACTTGGGTCAAGCCGGGGGATGGGCAAGTCGCGGACCAGGAGACTCTTTACCGCTGCCGAGCAGCTCCCGGGCGCTTTTCCCAAAAAGATTACACATTGAAAAGTATTCGACAGAAATGTATTTTTTAATATGGTTTCTGTAGGACAGGAGTGTCAAACTCGTCTGAGCTTGGGGGCCATGTGGTAGAAAAAAACTGCCCCACAGGCCGGACTAGTAGATTGGAGTGAGAGAGAGAACAAGACAGGGAGAGAGAGGGAGAGAGAGAGAGGGAGTGAGAGAGAGAGAGAGGGGGGGGGAAGAAAATAAGAGAGGGACATAGAAAAGAGAGTAACAATAGAGAGAGGGAGAGAGAAGGTGGAAAAGAGAGCAAAAGAAAGGAGAGAGAAAAAGTATGTCAGCGTGAAAAAGAGAAAAGAAGAGACACAGAAAATGAGAAAGATAGAGGGAGAAAGAGAGAAAAGGAGAGACTGAGCAATAGAGAAAGAGAGCAAAGGAGAAAAGAGATAGATAGTGAAAAAGAGAGAATAAATTAAAAGAGTAGAGAAAAAGAGACAAAAAGAGAGAAGAATGAGATGGTGAAAATTGAAAGAGAGAACGAGAGAAAATGAGAGACAGGGAGATAGAGAAAAATAAAGAAAGAGAGAAGACAGGGATGAGATAGAGAGAGAAAGACAGAAAAAAGGAAAGAGGGAAGTAGAGACAGAGAGGCAGAGAGAGAGAGAGAGAGAGAGAGAGAGAAGGGGGAGGATAAAGGTGAAAAAGAGAGAGAAAGGGAAATTAAGAAGAGAGATAGAGATAGAACTTTCAGCTCATACAAGGAGAAAACTGATCAGAGATGCAGCCAAGAGGCTCATGATCACTCTGGATGGACTGCAGAGGTCAACAGCTGAGGTGGGAGAATCTGTCCATAGGACACCAATCAATCGTATACTGCTCAAATCTGGCCTTTATGGAAGTGTGGCAAGAAGGAAGCCATTTCTTAAAGATATACATAAAAAGTGTCGTTTAAAGTTTGCCACAAGTCACCTGGGAGACACACCAAACATGTGGAAGAAGGTGCTCTGGTCAGATGAGACCAAAATCGAACTTTTTGGCAACAATGCAATGTTTGGCGTAAAAGCAGCGCAGCTCATCACCCTCAACACACCATCCCCACAGTTAAACATGGTGGTGGCAGCATCATGGTTTGGGCCTGCTTTTCTTCAGCAGGGACAGTTAAGATGGTTAAAATTGATGGGAAGATGGATGGAGCCAAATACCTCACCATTCTGGGAGAAAACCTGGTGGAGTCCGCAAAAGACCTGAGACTGGTACGGAGATTTGTCTTCCAACAAGACAATGATCCAAAACATAAAGCAAAGGCTACAATGGAATGGTTTACCAAAGAAACATATCAAGGTGTTAGAATGGCCAAGTCAAAGTCCAGACCTCAATCCAATTGAGAATCTGTGGAAAGAACTGAAAACTGCTGTTCACAAACGCTTTCCATCCAACCTTACCGAATTTGTGCTGTTTTGCAAGGAGGAATGGGCAAAAATATCAGTTTCTCGATGTGCAAAACTGATAGAGACATACCCCAAGCAACTTGCAGCTGTAATCACAGCAAAAGTGACGCTACAAAGTATTAACTCAATGGGGCTGAATAATTTTGCACACCCACTTTTTGTTTTTTATATATTAAAAAAGTTTAAAATATCCAATAAAGTGTGTTCAACTTCATGACTGTGTCCCACCTATTGTTGATTCTTCACAAGAAAATACAGTTTTATATCTTGATGTTTGAAGTCTGAAATGTGGCAAAAGGTCACAAAGTTCAAGGGGGCCGAATAGTTTTGTAAGCCACTGTATACAGTTTTTACAAAGCGTGAATTCACTTGATGGTTATGGAATGGATTAACTGCAAAATCGAGGAATACTCTACCAGCATGGATACATAATATCTTGACAATCAAACATTCCCAAAAACACCTGCAATTCAGACAACTCCCCCATTGTGTTTGATAACAGGTATGCGGCAAAGAGATCGGGTAATAAGGTTCAACCGAGCTAATATGTCTTCTTTTGATGTAAAACTGCTCCAAAATTCCAAAGTAGAAAGCAGACTAAAGAAAAGAGGAGGGTTCAGCTGTATCACTACATGGTAGGTGGGCCTTCATGCCGGGGTCAAAGGTGGGATAAGAGAAAGACGGGGTCACGCAGGGAGAAGGGCTGTTGTTGCAGCCTTCGCAATGGGTGAGTGTCACCTGTCCACACACTAGCCTACTGCGTCACATAGGATTACACGATAATGAGTCAGCAGAATCTCACAGGATGGAAACGTGACAAACTACAAAACAAAATACTGAAATAGAGGGGTCAGTTCATATGCACATATTTGGTTGAGTGTCACCAGAAGTGTTGGGGATAACGCTGTTATGAATAACGGTGTTACATAGCTGCGTTATATTATCACTAATCTACCTTATTATTCATTCCGCCATTACAATGCCGTTGCCGTTACTGACGGCAAAAAGGAGTGCATTACGTAGGTTTTTGTGCGTGTTTACGTACGTTTTTGTGTCTTTTTACGTACATTTTTGTGCATTTTTGGTATGTATTTACTTAAGTTTTATTTGTTCAAGTACATTTTGTGTGTTGACATTCTGTTTTTGTGTGTGTTTACATACATTTTTGCCCGTTTTTTGTGGGTTTCTGTGCGTTTTTACATTTTCATGTACGTTTTTATGTACGTGTTTTTGTGCGTGCTTGCTTAACATTTTTGTTCATGTTTATGAAAAATACAGTACATATGCAGGCATCTGCACACTATATTTCTTTATTTTTGTTTTCAAATAGATAAGTCTCATCAAATTGGTTTTGAAACGCTCACAATTAAAGTAAAATCCATTGGGACTTGTCTCTCTCTTTTTCTCCTCTTATTCTTTTTCTCTTTCTCTCTTGATTGCTCTCCCTTTCATGTGTTTTGTTTGGGTGTGTTTACGCATGTTTTCTTGCATGTCTGCGTACGTTTTTTTGTGTGTATTTACGTACGTTTTTGGCTGTTTATGCAAATGTTTTAGTGCATGTTACCGTATGGTTTTTCTGTGTGTTTACTTTTTTCTTTGTATGTGTTTGCGTACGTCTTTGTGCGTTTTTGTGTATGTTTATGTACTTACTGATAGCTATTTTATTATATTGTTTACTGTTTTTTTTTTTTTTTGCACTTCAAGTGTAGGATAAATCTGCTCCTGATCGCTGCGTCGGCTCCCTGCACATTTCAGGATTGTTTTGAAAGTGCCTTTACTATCCATCCATCTTCTGGAATGCTCATCCTTACTAGGGTCGCAGGGGTGCAAGACCCTGATCTGATTATTGTGCGTCTTTACATGATTTTACATGATCATTAATGTTCCATCTCCAATTGGTTAATTTCTTGCATGCAAGCTTCCCCATTTCCCCTGTAACAAAATAGTCAATCAGAGTTTAATTTTAGAACTCCACTTTAGTTGTTTTTTTCATCAAAATTTAAATTGTGACATTTCTTATCCTGTTTATTTATTCTAAACGCTTAATTCAAGACACTTTTAATGCTTTTTACATGAGAGCCTAAGGAGAAAATGAATTTTAAACTCGATTTCTTGCAGCTACATCACTATTTAATACCTGCTGAACATTTGAGGAGCAACTGAGGGAGGCCCATCGAGGGGAAAGAATGGCGCCATTGTGCTTTTCAGTTATGTGTGTATATGTCACAGAGTGAGCGGCAAATATATGCCATTCGTTCTCCATGCAGTTACTTCATACAAAAAATAATAGCAGATACAAGTTCCTTCCTTGCAGTAGAAATCTTTTTTGCGGCGGTTTTTGTGGATTAGGCTTATGAAACACACACAAATGCACAGAAACACACACAGAGAACGTGTTCCATTTCCCCATTATGAACATGAGATGGTCATGTGACAGTCATGTGACATCTTGCCGCTGTGTTGTTTCACTCTGCCACGGGTGTCAAACTCATTTTAGCTGGGGCCACATGCTGGAATTTTTTTTTACAGGGGCCAGACTAGTAGCATAGAAAGAAAGAAAGAAAGAAAGAAAGAAAGAAAGAAAGAAAGAAAGAAAGAAAGAAAGAAAGAAAGAAAGAAAGAAAGAAAGAAAGAAAGAGTGAGAAAGACAAAAAAGATGGAAGTGAAGAGAGAGAAAGAAAAAAAGAAAGGGAGAAAGAAAAAAGGGAGAAAGACAAAAAGAAATAGAGAGAGTGCAATAGAGAGGGTCAAGTAGAGATAGAGCACATTAGAGAGAGAAAGTGAGAAAAAAGGAGAGAGCAAGAGAAAGAGAAGAGAGAAAAAAGAGACAGAAGAAGAAACATAGAAAGAAACAAAAAAAGAAAGAGAGCCAGAAAGAGAAAGACAAAGGGAGAGAGATAAAGAGGGAAAGGGAGAAAAAGAAAAAGAGAAGAAAAAGAGAGAGACAGGAACCAATGGATTTTTCTTTTATCGGGAGCCTTCGCTATATATTATTTTAGATTACATTGGTGTCCAAGCATAGGTTTCTAACCCCGCACTTTACGGCAATTTAACTTTGCAATTCATGTGCTATGTTCTATCGCTTAATTTCCTGAAACTTAAGACGGCTGCAAAGCTATTTCTGATGCTGGTTAAAGAAAAAAAATATGGATGTCCTTGTGCCTTTCTGCAAGATAAGATATGTTTTTGTTCCTGTAAAAGATAATCTGTCATCAGGTCCAACTGGTACTTAGGGACTAGAAATGATACGAAGGAGTAATCAGACCATGAGGAAAAAAAAATATATATATATAGGGGTACCCATATGTATATATATATATATATATATATATATATATATATATATATATATATATATATATATATATATATATATATATAACCATAATCAAACATTGAAAAAAGGTTGATTAAAGAGAAGTACTTACTCTTCTTCTCATTGAATATTTTCCCTCCAAAAATATTGTTACATCAAAGCTTCATGTGACTAAAATGATAGCCAGCAGATACCAGCTCAGTAGCCTAGATGGTAAGGCGCCCGCTTTGAGACTGGGAGGTCGGTGGTTCGCGCCCCGGCCGAGTCATTCCTAAGACTTAAAAAGTGGTCGGCAGCGCCCTCTGTTGGCTGCGGCTGCATCGGCTCGCTACAACGGGTCAGGTGCAATCGACATTTCGTTCTGTGTACGTTGTTACACAGAATGACAATACAAGGAAATTATTATTATTATATTATTATGTTTTCTATCGAAACACTTATCAGAGTAACAAGGGGGGGACACTACACTGGGACAAAAATTATTTCAGAGATTTTAAACGTGAAAATTGACATTATTTGAGGAACATAACCATATGGCAATAAATGAAATGAAATAAGTGATGAAAACCAATTAATAAATTAGATTTTTCTTACTTATTTTTGTAACAGAAGTCAATCAAACATGACTGGGGACATGTACTACAATCAGCGTAATTTATTCAAAACTAATTTATCTTTATCTTTTATACATATCAGTGTGTCCTATGGTAGAGGGCAATTAAGCATACAAGAAAATATTTTTAAAATGAGTATAAGCCCATTTTACACTAAATATGGCACCAAATAACAGGAATGAACCATCAAGTCTCTCCAACATTTCTGTTGTAAACATTATTTTTGTTTACACACACATTAGAGCAATTGGATTTTGCATGTGTTATGAAATACGTTTCCGAAGAATAGCATTTACATTAAAAATCAGTTATCGGTATCGTTCTCCAAATGCAATAGAGTGCTGATTATTTTGTATTAAAATAAAAATCACTTTCATGATAGAATGACGCAATTAATGAATTTTCCAATCCCGTTTTATCACCTTCCCCGCCCAACGTCCTTGTGACCCGGGCATGACAAACAGTCCCAATCTGCTTTGTACATCAACAAGATCACCAAGGCCGAAGCGGCGCCCTGCTTAACCAGTTTTGTAAAAACACAATGTGCAAGATGACTAGACAAGACATTACTGCAAATGGCACGTACACACAAAGAAACGCTCGCTGTCCTATGACCTTGTCATGAAGGTCAACGCCCTCAGTGCAAACCAGCTGAGGAAACATAGAACATACAGGAAACATACCGAGAGTAATCAACACAGCCCTGAAGATCACCGGCCGCTATCTGCCCAGCCTAGAGGACATCGCCATCTTGTGATACAATAAAAGAGCCGTCAAAATTATAAGAAACTTTTCTGCTTGCCCTTTAGTAAGTGCTAGAGGTCCCTTAAAACAAGGACGAATGGGCTCAGAGACAGTTCCTTCTCCATGCCATCACCGCCCTAAACAAGTGCACAAAACTGTGACAATATATGTGACCTGATCTGCCAAAATGAGTCACAGTGAGGCAAATAACAAATTTGGGCTTTTGGTATCAATGGAAAGTATAAGTATAAAATGATATAGTCAAAGCTTTTTGATGAACTATTTTGAATTAAAGGCCATTTGAATTACGGCCGGGCAGCACGTGCTTGCGTGGGTTTCCTCCGGGCACTCTGGTTTCCTCCCCCGTTCCAAAAACATGCATTTCAGGTGAATTGGCCGGAATGAGCGAATGAGTTGTCTGTCCCTGTGTGCCCTGCGATTGGCTGGCAACCAGTTCAGGGTGTCCCCTGCCCACTGCCTAGAGATGGCTGGGATGGGCTCCAGCCCCCCCGCGACCCTAATGAGGATAAGCGGTGTACCTGATGAGATGAGATGAATTACGGTCTATATATATGTAAATGAAGCCCATTCCAGCTATATTCGGGCAGTGCGCAGGGGACTGACAATATCTGTGTATTATTTGCCCTCATGTTGGTTTTAGATCATGTGATGGTGTCATAATAGTTCGTGGTTTGCAATAATCTGTGGTCTGTGCAGCCCTTTGAGACTCTTTGTGATTAAGGGCTATACAAATAAACATGACTTGACCTGACTTGACACCCCGAACTGGTTGCCAGCCAGTCGCAGGGCACACACAACCATCCAGAGACAGACAACCATCCACTCACTCATTCACACCTAGGGACAATTTGGACGGCCAATTCACCTGAAAAGCACGTTTTTGGAATGCGGGAGGAAACCGGAGTGCCTGGAGGAAACCCACGCAAGCACGGTGAGAACATGCAAACTCCACACAGGAGGTTCAATCTCATGACCTCAGAACTGTGCCGCACACGCGCTAACCACTCCTCTGCCGTGCCGCCCTTATATATATATATATATATATATATATATATATAGATATATATATATATATATATATATATATATATGTCTGTCTGTGTTTGTTTGTGTGTCTCTCCCCTCCAAGAAAATGGGGGAGGAGTTTAAGATACGATCACCACCTTTCATGGGCAGTCAGGTAAGTCACCCTGGTTGTGAAAAATGCCGAAAAAGACAGACACAGATCATTTGTTTTTGTTGACTCTGTATTTTTTCCCAGAAGCCCATTCTACTCTCTCAGGCTAGAGTGACATTCAATTTGAACACAATGACTTGCAGACAGTTAGAACAGTTGATCTATAAGTGAAAAAATGCTTAAGCTAGTCGATTTAGGACCTTTGGTCGTGCTGACTTCTCGTTTGTTTTTGGGAGAAAGATATTCTATTCTCCCAGACCAGAACATCATTTGATTTCAACACGATGTTTTGCAGTTAGAAGGCTTGACCTTTATGTAAAAAATGCCAAATAAAGTCGGCTCAGCACTTTTGGTCTTTTTGACTCGGCATTTCGTCCAGGAAAGATACTCAACTCTTCATGGCATATCAACATAATCTTTTTACAGGCAGTTTGGTAGGTTGCCCCAAGTGTTGAAAATGCCCCCAAAAAACTGACTTGGCATTTTTGGTTTTGCTGACTCAGCAGCTTTCTTAAAAAGGCATTCTAGTCACAAACAAGTTTGACCAGGATCACAATCTTTCACAAGTAATCAGGTAGGTCACTCCAGAAGTTGTGCCGAAAACCTGAAATAAACCCAACCCAACCCCTCCTCCCCATATAGGCTGTTTTTACCCCCATTTCAGGATTTTAGTGTTCATCTGGACCCAGTCTTACAATTTCTTAGTTCATTTTATTTGTCTAATATCTAATATAAATGTCTAATATCATTGCATACAATGATTCACAACATTGATATCTTTGACAATAAAGACAATTCAATTCGAACCGAGATACCCACTGCGAGGAAAAGTTTAAGCTCAACACTGACCTGGAAGTGGACAGGATGTCTCGTCTCGCACGATTCTGGCCTCGGGGGAGTCACGGTCTCATCTCCTCTGTCCAGGTCCTGGTCTGGTTCAGTACAGGTTCTCCTGGGCTCACCAGGTGCCTCCTGTTTTGAACGAAGGATAGAGATCTGAAAAGAACATGCAAAAATGAGGACAAGACAAAGTTTCTGTTCCTCTTTTTGTGTTTTTAGGGATTCTGATTCAGCTCCTCTGTTTGCCTCTACTCTAGTCACGACGGCGGTTGGCGGTTTTTGTAGACGCAACAGGAGACAAGAAGTTCTTTTTAAAGAGCAAGGGGGTGGGGAGTTTGTTAAATCCTACAAGGTCTCCAACTAGAGGCAAAAGGGAGTACAGAGGATGAGGGAAGGAGGGAGGGATGGAAGCATTGTCAATTAGTGAGTTTGTACCTGACTCTCACTGACATAAGCCCTGCATTCCTCGGAACCCGAGAGAAAGAAAAAGAGGGGGGGGGGGGGGGGGGGGGGGGCTGACACAATTAATGGAGCCCACACATCAAAATTTTCCTTACAGCACAGCATCGCCGACTCCAGCTCTCAGGTGGATTGGCGTCACTTCGGCGTTCTTCGCCTCCTGTCTTCTCTGCCTGAGTTCTCTGTGGCCATTCGGCTTCCTTTCTCTTTGCACCTGTGTACGCTGTACACATTAGCTCCTTCACAAAACTCACCAAACCAGAATTGGACAACCTCCCCCTCCCTTCTTTGCTATCGTCCCGGATGGGAAATGCTATCCTGGTGTGTGTGCTCAAGGGTGTTAGGTGAGTTACTGGAAAAAAAAAAGTCATTACACTTACTAGTTACTTCATTCAAAAAGTGAGGTATACCCCTGCCCTCCATAAACCCCCCAGAACCCCCACCCCCAGGTTACCGACGCACAAAATTAGCGCTTAACTCTGAAAGTAACTTTCAAGTTATAGATGACTGTATGTATTCAAATTGAAGCCAACCCCCTAGAAATGCCTATCAATAGCCACAAAATAAAAGAAAGGGAAGGAAATCTGTGAACCAACCTCTGTTGTTTCTTTGCATCTTTATTTTTTTCTCGTTTTCTTTCTTTTTTAGTCTTTCTTTCTTTATTGTTTCCTTATTTATTTCCTTGTTCTTTTTTTCTTTCTTTCTTTTTCTTTTCCTTTTTTTGCTCTCTTATTTTCTTCCTTTATCTTTTCTTTCTTTCCTTTCCATTTTCTTTCATCGTGAAAGGCTGATCAAAAAAATTTAAATAGAAGAACTATGGTGCGTTTTGGTCACTTTGAGTCTCCGTGGTTTGTATTTCAACTTGTGCTTTAGGCACTTGTTTTTGATTGCATTATCCAATAAACAGATGTATAGTTGTCAAACACTACACACTGGCCCTTTAAATAAGTTTTAGGGGTCAACTTCTGCGTGAGTGTATATGGTAATTTACAACTAGATAATCTCTTTCAGAGAAACGTGCTAATTTTGGGTGGCAATAATATGGGGGATAAGGCAATTACTTTACAAATGAAGTAACATGTAACTATAACTGAGGATGGAAAGCGTTATCCTGGTCTGTGTGTCCTGGTGTCAATCTTTGCCCTAGTTTGTGTACTGGTGTGTGTACTTAATGGGGAAAAAAAGAGAAAAGAAAACCTGAATCGTAGCCGCCAGAGCAACATTCCACCTCAGGGCAGCACACCTAAGTTTGGGCCTACCTTTGAGAAGGATCCAAGTGCCACTATACAATTGGCTACAGGTGAGTACGGCATGTAAGGCGGTTCATGCTGCGTTTCCTGCTATAGGGTTCCCCCTCCCGCGACCTCGAACAACTTTCCAGGAATTGCCATTCACACGCTCTCATATTTCTATCTTCCTGTTGGGATCCCGGGAAGAAAAAGGCCGCCGACAATGTCAAGATCAACGCTCGCATGGGCGGTTGCTTATTATTCTGAGCTTCTATTATTCTTGCTGGAGATTTGGAAGCAAATAAAATGAAGTGGGGAAAAAAGTGTTTTTTTTTTGTTTGTTTTTTTAACGTGATGTAGAAGTGCAACAATTTGACACAGTATAACCCCAGGAGAAGACAATAGTCTGTTCTGAAGTGGATATCCCTAAATTGAATCATCATATAGCTGGGAAACATTAAAATAACAAAATATTATAGATCAAGGGTCTCCAACGTGGATCCATCAGGCACCAGAGTGGTCATTCGAGGTGCCCGCGGAGTAGTTATTTCTTTAGTGGTTGACTGAGTGTATTTAACTCTATTTCTACTAAGCAACCAGGTAACAACATAGTAACAACATGGTAAAAACATAATAAGTTGTTATTTTAGAAATTCAAATAGATAAATTCCAGGTCATGGGCTTCATGGACGAAAAAAACAATTCTAGAATCAATAAATATTCTTAACCAATTAATTAAAAGAATATGATTCATGTACTAAACAAATGTATTTATTTGTCTTTCTATTGAGTTATTTTCCAGGGAATGAGTTTTATGAGCAAAAAATGTGTGTATTTTTTAGCTAACAACAGTATCTAGCTACCTGTTTAGTTTTGTAGCTAGCAATCCTCCTGCCTTTTTAAATATTTTAGCAAGCTAGCTAGCTTTTTAAAAACAATTCTATCAATCTTACATTTTACCTTTTTGGCCTCCTTTCCAGATATTAATCTATCTAGCTTTTTTTAGCTTTCTATTTGGCTATACAGTTGGTGTTTTACTCTTTTAGCTATCTATCCAGCTCCCTTTTAGTTTGTTTTAACTTGTTTACCTTTCTATCTAACTATCAAGCTACCCTTTTAACTATTTAGCAAGCCATCTAGCTAAGGTGCTATTTTAGAAATTCATATCAAACTAGGCGCCATTTGGGCTAATTAGAAACAAAAAGTAGATCTCAGCTTGAAAAAGGTATAGAGTAAGTAATAATTGTAATATATGTATATATGATTGGATACCATTATCATTGAAAAACAAAAAAAATATATTTTACCTACATTTGGCGTGACGTGACTTGAGCTGGTACAGTGGAGTTGGTGGGAGGATGCATAGGGGATTAGAGATGCCGGATTGAAGTTAAAACTGATTTTGAAACTTCCACTCACAAGGATTTTCATGCCCCTAGAACACGTGTGTCAAACTCGTGGCCTGAGAGCCAAATGTGCACATCATTTTATGTGGCCCGTGAGACAATGCTGATAGGCACAAGAGAAAAATGTCCACTGGAAGTCGCCAAAGCCAGGTGCCACTAACAAAGTTTCCATTGTAGCTGTATTTGCTGATTGCCATTAATCGACCAGAGAACATTGGGGAACCCCATCCTAGTGCTGTTTTACTTGAAATTAAATTCAGCCATGTGCTGTTTCTGTCTTTCTTTCTTTCAAGTCAAGTGATGTTTATTTGTATAGCCTTTAATCACAAGGAGTCTCAAAGGGCTCTACAGACCATAGATTATTGAAAATGTTTTCTTTCTTTCTTTTTACTGAGTCTATTTAGCCCAACCTTCTACAATTAGCCATGTAATAACATAGTAATAACATAGTAAAAACATGATAAGTTATTATTAGAAATGCATATCCAGTTCGGTACCTTTTGCGCTAATTAGTAACAAAAGTATGTCTCTGACCTCCAAACTAATGTCACACAGTGAAATAAAATGTGCTGAAATATTAGATTTTATTTATTTATTTTTATTTATCTGGAGAGCGGGTTTGTTTATTTTGCTGAATTTTGTCTTAAAATATATGCTATGGCTCTCCCTCGCTCTCAAAAAAAATTGCCATTATGGCTCTTTTAGTCTAAAAGGCTTCCGAACCTTGCTTCCGATCGTCTCTTCTGATTGAGATAAGGCAAGCAATAAATAACTGGTCACGCTAACTCACCTGAAGACCTCCCAGCTCTTAAAGCAAGCAGGACCTTGCACTTCCTCCTTCCTTCTCCGAGGTTCCTAACCTTTGTCGTCACAGAGACAAGGCCAATCCAAGCCTCCTCGAGCGCTACCGCAAGAGGCTACGGCGAGGATAGAAGGGAGGAAGCTTAAATTGTGTCTAGGGCACCAACACACATCCACTTACATAGGTTAGCAAACACACACACACACACACACACCCACCCACACACACACACACACACACACAAATGCACGTTGCACGATCACAGTCGGGAACTTGTGTGAATAGGAAACTGAGATTGAGTCAGATGCACTCACACGGAGAAGTAAGGTTTCAACAGAGCGGCTGAACTCTGAGCATGGAGGAGGTTCGAGGCAGTTGGATACATTGCTCAATGGGCCAACGCTGACTTAACACGTTTGTTTACCTAAAACATTGACCGTATTAAAAAAAAGGGTGTGCGAGCGCAGGAGTGTGGCGCTATATTTACACTGTCATCAATGACTATAAAAAGATCCTCCCAATTTGGGATCATGTTAATGTCATTTTCTATTTTCACGTGTTGTGAAAAAGTATTTACCCCCTTCCTGATTACTGTGTTTTTTGCATGGTTATCACTCACAAAGGTTTGAGATCATCAAACCAATTTTAATATCACAGAGACAACCCAAAAAACACAGAATGCAGTTTTCAAATGTTTCCATTTATTAAGGCACACAAAAAAAATCTAAACTTATGTGGTGGCTCTATGTGAAAAAGTAATTGCCCCTTAAACCCAAATGCGAGTTGGCCCACTCTTCATTGCAAAAGTGTTTCAAATCTGCCATATTGGAGGGTTTTCTAGCTTGAACAACTCATTCAATGTCACACCACAGCATCCCAATTGGATTTAAATTCTGACTTTGACTTGGCCACTCTTGAACCTTCATTTTGTTTAGTGTGTTGAGCCATTCAGAGGTGGACTTGCTGGTGTGCTTTGGATCGTTGTCTTGTTGCCTGATCCAAGCACGCTCGAGTTTGACGCCACCAACTAATGGCTTGACGTTCTCTTACAGGATCTTCTAGTAAACACCAGCTATTTATTTATTATTATGTCAACCACAAACAGTTGTCCTGGTCCCGAAGCAGCTAAGCAGCCCCAGATAAGGTCAGTGTTTATTACTCCACTATAAGAAAGACAATGGCAAAAAAAAAAGGCATCAATTGGAGAGTTCTAAGGCGAAAACCATTCCTGACACAAAATAACACAAAGAATCGTCTCAAATTTGCCCCCAAAAACATTTTGATGATCCTCAAGACTTTTGAAGAAACACTCTGTGGACTGAACTTTTAGAAGGTGTGCAGCCCGTTGCATCTGGCATAAAAATTGCACAGCATTTGACAAAAAGATTATGATGCCAACAGCAAAGTATTGTTCGGGGCAATTTTGCTACCTTAGGACCAGGACTGAACTTGCTGTGTTTGATGGAATACAGAAAATTTTGTATTTTTACTATTTTTTTTACTATTTTCACTGTATTTTTATTTCCTTGAGTTGTCTTTGTATGATATTAAAATTGGTTTGTGGATCTAAAATCTTTGTGAGTGATAAACGTGCAAAACAGCACTCAGTTCTGTGACGGTATGAAACAATGTTGCAATGGTGAGCTTTTAATGCAAATACACTAGACCCCAAAGATACGACTTTATTCCATTCTGAAGAGGGTAAATTGCTGTACGGCAGGTAATACAAAGCTATGGTAATTAGCTAATGCATTTTGACTGAATCTCTGGTAACCGAGATAAAAACAGTAAAACAACAAACCTTTATCCTTCACCACGGTTTAACTTTCAATGTTTTGTTTCTATTTGGCTTTTCATTGTGTATTCTGATTGACTAAACAGTCTTTCCCACCCCTTTTCTGCCTGTGTCTGCCTGTGCATGAATCACAGTGCCGTCTAAGTTGCTCGACGAACGTACATTGCATACAAGCAAATCTTTTTTAATTTCAGGTTTCTCTAAAAGCCATTACATCAACATAATGCTCTGGACCAAAGGTTGATTTAACCAAAGATTAACTTAATCAATATACGAATCAAGTGTGCAAATGAATATGTTACTGAACAACACTAGATTTTGGAGGATAAACTTGTCACAGACCAGAACGGACTCAGGACTCAATTGCATGCGTTTTTATTGAAAGAGAGTGAGATTTTAGGCTTGCTTGATTGCTTGATCCGAGGACTGGCAAGGAGCGGAATCGAGCAAGGTGGGGATGACACTTCCGTGTCGGAAGAAGGCAGGCGGGAATGGCACGTCGTTTGACCAGGGCTGGAGATCAGAGACGATGTCGAGTTCATAATAGTGGTCGTATGCAGGCGGCATGCAGAACAGGCGTAGTCAGGTTCAGAAATGGCCCGAAAACGGGAATCAGGCAGAAAACAGGTCTAGCAGGGATGAAATGAAATTAAATGATCTGCATTCATATAGCGCTTTTCAAGTCAATGACTTCCCAAAGCGCTTTACATTGTGCTTCACATTTCCCAATAGCGGCCGTGATCTGTGCAGCCATGTAAGGCGCTAACCTTCTTATTGGGGGTATTGGGGGTTCAGTGTCTTACCCAAGGACACTTCGACATGTAACACGGACAAGCCGGGATTCGAACTGGGATCCCTTAATCCTAGGACGATCGCTCTACCTCCTGAACTACTGCCGCCCCAAGTCGGGATGGAGTCGGACGAAAACGCTCACTGAGTCTGAACACAACAGCTCGCAGACGATCTGACAAAGTTTGAACAAAAGACAGGGGCTTAAGAAGGGTGTGGCCACCAATCAGCTTGTCCGGGCTGTTGGCGCCAATCAAGCTGCCACAGGTGTTCCAAATAGGGCAATCATGACAAAACTAGCTTTATAATCCTTTATTGACAAGGTATCATACAGGCCACTTGGAACTTATTATTTGTTATTTTCGCCACAAAAGAGTCAGAAAATCATGTTATGAGTGTCTAATTTCGGCCTTTTTATTAGAACGAGCCAAACTTTAAATATCTGGCAATATGTACCTTATAATCGTTTAAAATGAAAAACATAAAAAATAGACTAAACATTTTCAGGATTATAATGAAGTAGAGAACTGAACTGAACATAAACACATTATAAGACAAAACTGGAAATGTAAATTATTATTATATACAAAAACAGTTTTTGAGTCTTGCTCTCTCAGTTGTGCATATATTGTCAACTTTTTCTCATCGTGACCTGGTATTTTAAGGGGCTTCGCGTGGTAAATGGTAAAGCAATTACTAGAGACAAAGACCCACATCATACATGACAAATCAGTACTTCAATTCAAAAAAGAAAAATCAAAAATCAAAACTATAAAAGTTCAAACTATTCAAATGTTTTTTATTGTTGTAACAGACAACAAAAAACGCTTTACAAAATGCATTACTAATTATGGCCCATCTGTGTCATTTCTTGCCTGTGATTTATCTGTTGCCACACATGGCTGCCTGTGAGATATGTTTGATGTCACAATCACCCGAATCGGGAACACCTGTGCTCAGGATTTGGATTTGGTGCCAACAGCCAGGACAGCTGATTGGCGCACCCTGTCCATTTAAATACTCAGCTTCCGGAAACAAGCTGTCTGATTGTACTATGCTACTTGTTGCCTTCTGCTCAGAGAGCCCGTACCTCCGACTCTTCGCCTGCCTCCTGTTTTCTTCTACTTGATCTCCGTTGCCGACCCGTTTTCGAAATTGCCTACAACCTGCCCTGCCCGTCTGACTCCTGATCACTGTTCCGAACACGACGACGCCCTTCTTCTCCAGCCCCGACCAACAACACGACGATTACGCCTGTCCACGATCATTCGCGCCAAGCCTTCACCCGCCTGCTAAGCTTTGTCAATCTGCCAAACAACGGATCAAAGAATCACACCTTGTCATTCCTTCCTTCCAATAAAAACCAAGAAACGAGTGCAAGTGATCTCAGTCTTCCTTCCGCCTGACAATTGTGGGAAGTTGCTGCCACCTTGTGGGTCTTTTGGAAAATCTTTTTTGATTCAATTAGATTTTTTTTTTTATATCGGCGCAAAGCCCATCCTATTTTCTTCTTGTAAAAGAGGAGCGCTAACTCCCCCATGGTAATAAGAGGGTTAAGCGTTGAACAGTTGTCTCCAACGTAGTGCCCCCGGGCACCAGGGTGCCCCCTAAGACAGCTGAGATGCCCGCAGACCTGTTCTGAAAATACCTCACAAGTGCTCGGTAATTGTTATTTTATAATATATATATTTTTTTAATGGTTGACTGAGTCTATTTATCCGTACGTCCAATAATTAACCTAGTAATGACAGTTACAACTAGTAAACATGATACGTTGCTATTTTAGATATAAATATTAAAAATAGTGCCCTGTACACTAATTGGTAGCAAAAGGTAGCTCTCAGCTTGAAAAAGGTTGAAAAGCCCTGCTCCGGACCCACAAAAGCATCAAAAGGCAGAGGAAGATGCTCTATCGCCAACAAAGTTGTACTTCTCCATGCACTTGAGGAAGGTCAAAGCATTTTTATTCTTTGTTTTTGTGATTTTGCCTATCTATGCTATACTAATATGGAATATAAGTGTATGATTAAAAAACAGTACAAATGAATATACATGAAAATGAAAAATGAAATTGTCATGATTACATAAATGGAGCCACCTGTGGTAATCATCTGACTCGCTGGAATGCGCTCCCTGATTGGTTTATGTTCCCTTTTTAAGCACGCTACGCGGAGACCTCTTGGTCTGAGGATACTTTTTACCCCGTTTGACTCGCCTGATTTTCCTGTGTCTTTTTGACTTGTTTACCTGATTCTGCCTGCCTCCGATCCGACCTGCTTCCGTTCCACGCTACGATCTTCTCTCCAGTCCCGGTAAACTCGACCTGCTTCCGTCCCACGCTAAGATTGGCTACGTGTCCGGAAGTTGTCTTCACGGCGTTGCTGCTGACGTTCGACGGTCATCGCGTCTCCCGCTAACCCTGTACGCTTGCCCAAATAAAAGACTTGTAACGAACGCTCTGGGGTCTCCTGCTCTGTTCTGGTCCGCCCTGACAAAAATTTGATTTACCTTTGCTGTGACATGACTTGAGTTGGTTCAGTGAAGTTGGTTGGTGGATGCAGAGAGGCGTGAGATGGTGGATTAAAAAAGTTTTTTTTATCCTTCCACTTGCATTAATTGTCATGCACTTAGAAAATGTTCTTGATTTAATCGCTTCTTTATTTTAAGAAATAGTCTCGGTGTTTGATTGGTAATAACAAAGCCACTTAACGAGGGAAGCGACTATGTGCTCTTTTCATATTTCTTGATAATCACAGGCTTCGTTTCCATGGTTATTATGTTTTTATTCCCCCCTTTTGATATCACTGCAAGTATTGAGAGCCATAACTCATCCCGTCGTAAACACATTGTATTACCGACTCACCAAGCATTTACTAGGCACCACAATTCTGAACTGAAAAAAAGAGAAAGGCATTATATAAGGTAGGTTTGCCAATAATATCTCTGTATTTTCATGGTGCCTTGACGCAAACTAACAGCAGACCAGCATTTTATCTGACGTCACCCAATAAGTGACAGGCATCTTAGAGACGTAACACGTCATTTACATGAACAATACAGGGTTTAAAGCTTTTCAAGTTTTTGGACATACAAAATAATTTGATGCCGAGGGGAAAATGCAGAGAAAGCGGGTGTAAAACGTAATAAGGCGGGGAGGCCGTATCTTGGGGGTCTACTGTAACTACTTTATCCTCCAGCGTCCTTAACTACAAGTTGGTAAGTGTTAAAACTCTTGTGCTCGACTGCTTTAGGTTCTTTTCCACATTAACAACTGTCCTTAGACGTGCACTTCAGCGCAAAGTAATTTGAAGGGCGCGTGTGTGTGTGTGTGTGTGTGTGTGTGTGTGTTGCTATGGAGTCTCACACATTGATATTGACTTTTGATGAGGGAGGTATCAAATCCAAACTCATTATAAACTCTGACGCACAATCACTTACGCGGGCATGCGCACACGTAAACACTTGGAAGTTCGCCCATGTGTAACCGGGGTTACCCGTCCCACCAAAGATCCACATTCACGCTGGATGATGAGGATTTTGTTATAGTTGCTGCAAATGAATGAGTCACAACACAACACGTGGTAAGGTTCTCTGCTGGCTTTGATCTCGTTGGCAGCTCGTTGTAGACTGCCCAAAACATATCAAAGTGCTTTCCTTTCAGTTTACATAAAATACATTTTAGAATATCAACCATCACAATACATTTTTACATCCATTTTAACAAGATACTTTTAACAAGAGATCGTATAGTGTTTTTTTAACGTTTACAATGAATTCAACATCTCATCTCATCAGCCGTTCCGCTTATCCTCATTAGGGTCGCGGGGGGGGGGCTGGAGCCCATCCCAGCCATCTCCGGGCAGTGGGCAAGGGACACCCTGAATTGGTTGCCAGCCAATCGCAGGGCACACAGGGACAGCCAACTCATTCGCTCATTCACACCTAGGGACAATTTGGACCGGCCAATTCACCTGAAATGCATGTTTTCAACATATTTTTCTTTAAACTGAATTTTAACAAACATCATCCTTTTTTTATATATGAGAAAATAGAAATAATAACAATAACGAGTATAAAGAACGGGTACTATTTACCTGCAAATGAATGAGTCACAACACAACACGTCGTAAGCTTCTCTGCTGGCTTTGATCTCTAAAAGGGGAATTAGCATTTTAGCACAACATGCAACGTTCGGCAAAACTAACATAAAAGGCAACAGAAACAAAACGAAAATAAATCCAAACAGCTTGACAACATCAATCACATTACTGTGTATGTTGAGAGATTTGTTTGATATGTTTAAAATTAACTTTTTGCGGAGCACCAAAAGATCGTGTCGTACCGTTGGCAGCTCGTTGTAGACTGCCAAAAATCCCCACCTTCCTGTCGCAAAGTCTAAAGCCAAACCAAACCTTACCACATACCAGCAGGTGGCACTGTTGGACTCATCATTGCAGGACACTTATACACAAACTATACAACATATTTCAGCAGGAATTTCAATAAAACAAAAGTTATTATTACACCCGTTGTCATGAACCAGAACGGACTCAGTAAACGGGTAAAAAACAGGGACCTGTCCAAACTAAGAATGGCACCGTTACCCCCTCCAACCAATGCCGCCATTTCTCCAGCGCTAGCTTGACGGCCAACAACTCGCGATCCCCCGCATCGTAGTTGCGTTCGGCCGGGGATAACCGCTGGGAAAAGAAGGCGCACAGGTGCATCTTCTGGTCCTTGTCTGACCAATGGGACAGGACAGCACCAACTCCCACATCTGAGGCGTCCACTTCCACTACGAGTTGGCGTGCGGGATCAGGTACCTGGAGTATAGGAGCCGTAGAGAAATGGTTCTTTAGACAGTTGAAAGCCTCATCGGCTTCGGGGGACCACCGGAACGGCCCTTTGGGCTGGTGAGGACCGTGAGGGGAGCTGCCACCGAGCTGTAGTTCCTGATGAAGCAGTGGCAAAGGGTAACGATTCTTAACCTGGTTTGCTTTAAAACAGCCACCTGCTTGGGATGTGATGCTGTCCCTTTAAAAGGGGTGGGGTTGGGTTTCACAGTGGCTCTCTGCAGAGAGACAAATAGCAAACAAAAGACTCTGAGAAATGCGTGTACTTACGCAGAGGGGATATAAGGTACTTAGTAACGGCTTCAATGTAGAATAATGTACTATTTCTTCATCACAAGTCTGCCCCATTAAATGTAAAAATTATATTGATAAATGTTAGAAAACTTACTTAAATAAATTTAACGGGGTAAATGTAACTCGTTACTACCCACCTTTGCCCATAGGAAATAAAACACTACCAAAATTAAGCTTTTTTTTAAAACTATGACAAGTGGTATTTAAATAAAATTCAATCGAAGTTTTTTTTTTTATTTAAAGGGACAGTTTGTAATATTCAATGCCTCCTAGTGGTACAAAAACACTTTCATCCAATAAAAAAAGATTGATTCGAATTATAGGGAAAATACATGAAAAATCATACTAATGTTGATTTTTATATTTAAAATCATAGGTCGAGACATTTGTATGTTGTGCCGTGTATCATTGGCCCTTGCTCGTATCAGACACTACAGTGTCATCTTGTGGTCAAATGTTACACATTGGGGCTTTAAGTGTGTAAATGATACATGCGCAGCACAATACAGGGGGAAAAAATGTATATATTTTCCACCAAGATTAACTGTACTGTACTGAAATAATTTTCCATTGTAAAATAATACGATAATTTAAAAAATAAATACATAGATTGCTGAGATATATTTTCATTTCACTCTATCAATTAAGAAAATAATAAACAAATCAAATTGATTTTATTAGTATTTAACTATTAATCAGCCCTACAGTTTGAAATCATATTTAAAGCTGACAATGATTCAATGCATATCTATACAGGGATACTTTTTGGGTATAACTTTCTGCAAAAAATACAGTTTTGAGTACAGTACACACCCAAGATATGACATTGATCCATTCTGAGGTGTGGATCGCAAAGTGTTTTTTTCCCTAGGATAGTAGTTATAAGAAGATACAAGGTGATAGGTCCATTTGCAGTTACAAAGCTAGGCTTTTTGTCCACATCCAGGCACTAGTAAAGCATGGATGATGTTCAAAGTTGAATGTACAACCCGTAAATGGTTTAGTTTAGTGCTCTATAAAGCAGCAATTTATTGGGAAAATTCCAGCTCGGCTTATGCCGACAACTCCAGCAGGGCCATTATTGAATATGGTTTTCTGTGCACACACTAATGCAACACGTATTGCACAAAGCAAGTCCTAGGGCAACATAGATGACACGTGTTGCATGGTATAATCTCCCCAAGATTGACTCCCACCCTTGTACAAATGAGGCTCATTTGGAGGAAAAGCAGACTGAGTTGTTTTTTTTTCCTTTTTCCTCTTACTAAGTACACTAAAGTACTCTACATGGAACAAAACTATGGCAAATAATGAACACTGGTGTAGCCTACTGCAACATGTTGTGTGAGGGAGAAATATCAAAAAGGAATCTCTTCTGGTGTAACTTAAAGGTGGGGTGCGTAGTTTTAGATGTACCGGTACTTAAAAAGTTCAAAGTTATTTTTCTTCCCTATTAAGCATGTGTAACAGAGTTGAAATTTGATTGTTTTGAATGTTTTTTTGAGTTCTCACAAAATCTGTGTTTTTGTTGTATTACTGTTAATATTCCGGTACCTCATTCAGTTGTTAAGTCATGGGCGTCTGCGACTGTCTTTTTTGTTTGGCACTTTATGGGCTTCAGCGCATGCCGTAGCTCTAGTGAATTTGTAAGCGCTGAAGGTAAGATGTGCCCAATATCAGTTGGGAAAAAAATGCATATTTTGCCATACATGAGCTGCTTTTGCAAATTATTTTTCTATATAAAGATATATAAGTTGTGCTAAATATATGTATATTAAAAAAAGAACTAAATAAGAAGTAAAGCAATACAGCTTGAAACGATAATGCAACGTGTTTTGATGCAAACACGCCACGAGGTGCGGCCTGTTGAGTGATGACCAGTTTTTTGTATCTTTAATATTTTAGATAATTGCAATGCCCCTGACTTTTGTATTGTTTTGTTTACTGAATGCAGGTACGTGGGAAAGTTACGTTCATTGTTATTATGGAAGTTTCATTATTAATGTGCTCGCATGTTGTCTGCTTGCCGTAGCTTTAGTGAATTTGTAAGCGCTGAAGATAATTGCAGTCGTGAACAGATGCCCCTGACTTTTGTATTGTTTTGTTTACTGAATGCAGGCAATAAACCCAGAGACTGTGAATCCTTGTGTCGTGCATGAAAGAGGGGCGCTACACTGGTGCCGTGACTACAACTGGATCATTTTGATCAGCCTCTGAGCAGATCCCGGCATTGCTGCATATTCTTCTTGTGTCCACTAGAGGGTACTGTTGCACTGCATTGGCGCTTTGATTTCGTTTCATGTATTTGTGCCACTGTGCATTTGCTATCAATACGTAAATTATTAGTTAATTTCTGTTTTTTTATTTTTTCCTGTTTTATTTTCTATTCTTTGTACTACTATAAATATAATGGCTGAAGGATATAGTAGTCAAAATTACGATTTTCAGGGCTTTTCTATTGGCAGGGGCAGGGGTGTCCATTTTAATGGTTTGAATGCAAACACACTTACTAGTGGGTATGGAAGTGAAGGTGTAGGTGGTCTCCAAGAAGATGTTAGTGATGGGAGGGACAGGGGGCGTGGTATGAGCCCAAACTGGTCTCCAAGTGAACAGTTCTTGAGGGAGAGTGCACAGACTTCAACCCCAATGAGTGATAACATTGCTCTGCAACACCTGACTGACATGGTAGGCCGAATTGGAGAGCAGATAGGCAACTCAGTATTGGCTAGTCTGCTCTCTTCTGGTTTCATTGATCGCACACATGCCCATGACACACCAATGACTGACAAAGCAGCGACTGTTATGACTAAAGACGACCCTAGACCACACAACACAACGCAGGAAAACACTACACCGGTAATTGTCCATGTCAAGACTGAACGTGAAATTGTGACTTTCAGGGGAAATGGTTCTGACAAGTGTTCAATTCAAGAATGGATCACCATGACTAAAGCCCAGCTTCGGAAACAGTCTTATACAACAGCTGAAAAAGCAGATAAGATACTAAGCAGGCTTAGGGAGGGCAAGAGACGTTGTCAGAGTAGCTCTCAGGAGTGATGAGGCACTTGATGTGAGGCAAGACCCAGATATCATTTATGACATTCTAATACGATACTTTAGTCAATCCTCGTCAACTCTCCCGTTGCAAGATTTTTACACCACGCTACCCACGCCAAAGGAAAATCCAGTTGACTACTGGATCAGACTAAATAAAGCAGCAGACACTGCTGATGAGGGTTTGCGTCGCTTGGGCAGAAAAATGGAAAACCTTGGCGGGGAAGTGGCACAAATGTTTGCAAAGTACTGTCCTGATCCACAGCTATCGAACATTTTCAGATGCAAGCCTGTCAATGAGTGGACCTCTAAGGACGTTCAACTCAGGATAGATGAGTATCAAAGGGAATCAGGGGCGTCAACTAGGTCTTGCAGTCTCCCTCCACTGAAGAATTACCCGACTGCAGTGCTTGACAGTGGATCTTTTTGTTGTTCCTACTCTGGCTCTATAGAGACGGGTCTCCAGTCCATTTGTCCCCACCATGTTAACCCCGATCCATATACAGATTTTTCGTGTGTTCGACAGCATGCCCAGCGCCCACAGCATGTCTCACCGCCTGTCCGTGTCCCATCACAGCATGTCCCACCACAGCATGTCCCACCACAGCATGTCCCACAGCCTGCTCAGAAAGATGACAGTGATGTCCTTGGTCGAATAATGAGCATGCCTAGAGAGAGTTTTGTCTAGAGTGGAGCCACGCAATCCTGAGCGTATTCAGAGGCGCCTAAATCCTTTCAACTCCCCTCCATGTAAGGTGTGTGGTGGCGCTGATCACTCCATATTATATCATTGCAAATTGAATAATCTGTGTTTCAAGTGCCTAGCCCCTGGTCACTCTAAGCAGCATTGCCCCGACAAAGTTCCTCCCCAAATCAGTTCAGTTTCGGGAAACTAGCTGACCTGTATTCAGAGGGAGGCCGTACAGGTCAAAATGAGTTCTCCCACCCATTTGATCTCAATTTCAATTCAGTTTTTAATTCTGACACATTCACACAATCTCAGTTGCCTAATATTGTTTATCAAAACACACATACTGTAGGGGGCAGCGATAGTTTGTTTTATGTACCAGTTAGAGTGGGGAGCAGTATGACTTTGGGGGGGATGTTGGATAGTGGCTCCATGGCCTGTACAGTGAGTGAGACTGCTCTGCATAAAATGCTCTCTGTTGGAGCAGTACGTACAGAAGACGAATTTTCCACCAACGTGACACTCATTGGTGTTGGGGGTCGACGAGTGTGCCCAAAGTCAGCTTTCAACATCCATATGGAAATCAATAACTGTAAAACAATTGTTGTTGAGGGGCAACCTGATGACCTAATCATTGGAACTAATGTTATCAGAAACATATTGCATGAGTCAAAGAAGTTTAGTGCGTACTGGACAGCAATCTCTGCTCCATCATCCACTAATGCTGAAACGGAACAATTTATTTCAATGCTAGCTGGCTTGCATAGATGGAGTGGTGGTGAAATGCCTGAGAAGATAGGCACTGTGCTCTGCAATTTAGCCACACGCCCGGCCGTGAGTACCCCTAGTGGTGGAAGCTGTCAAAACCTGCACAAGTATCTCCTGGGAGCGCAGCGATGACAGAACCTACGTCGGCACGATCTGCCCCCAAGGGTCTAATGGTCGCCAGAATCGTCACACCTCTGTGGGCAGATGGATGGGTTCCACTGAAGGTCACGAATGTCACAGAATATCAGCTGTTTTTGAGACGCAATGCAAAGCTGGCTGACTTGGTGCCTCGTGTTGCCTTGGAGGATCTAGACCTGGTCAGTGTCCATCAGAGTACTTCAGTTGTGCAATTGCCCCCTGTCTGCTCTGATGTAAGTAATGCTGAGGAGCAGCTACAGTCTATTGGCCTGGGTGAACTAGATGTTGGCTGTTGTGATGCATCGTCTGAGTGTAAAGACAAGTTGTCAGAGCTGATCATTCACTACCAAGACATCTTCTCGCGTAATCACCTTGACTGCGGAAAGGCGAAGGACTTTGTTCACAGAATCCATCTGGTTGACCAAAAGCCGTTCAGACTCCCTTTCAGACGTGTGCCACCGAGTCAGTATCAAAAATTACGCCAAGTCTTGAATGAAATGGAAGAGAAAGAGATCATTCGAAAGTCGACAAGTGAATATGCTTCACCTTTAGTTCTCATCTGGAAAAAGAATGGTGATATGCGTGTGTGCACTGACTTTAGGTGGTTGAACAAGAGGACTCTGAAAGACGCTCATCCTCTGCCACATCAGGCTGATTGCTTAGCAGCACTTGATGGCAACTCCTTCTTCAGTACAATGGACTTGACGTCTGGGTTTTACAACATGCCTTTACACAAAGATGATAGGAAGTACTCAGCGTTCACTACGCCTATGGGGCTTTATGAGTACAACAGGTTGCCACAGGGGCTCTGTAATAGCCCAGGGAGTTTCATGAGGATGATGACTTCCATTTTCGGGGACCAAAACTATTTAAGTCTGCTATGCTACTTGGACGACATTTTAGTTTTTGCCCCTGATGAAAGTTCTGCACTCAGGCGTCTTGAAATGGTGTTCAGCAGACTCCGTGCCCACAATCTGAAACTGGCCCCCAGGAAATGTCACTTTTTAAGGAAATCTGTAAAATTTCTGGGCCACATTATTGATGAACATGAAGTGTCAAGCGGTCCAGAAAAAGTTGAAAGTATAAGCAAAATGACTGTGGCGGACTTGATGGAGTCGGATGGAGCGACATCTTCTGAGAAACGTGTACGGTCTTTCTTGGGCATGTTAAATTTTTATCAACACTTCATTCCGGGGTATTCGACACTCGCAAAGCCATTGTTTTATCTGCTGGCTGGCCAGAAACGGAAGAAAGGCAGAAAGCCCAAATGCACTGTAGTGGGCCGCAAACTGAAATCAGGTGACTGGACTGCTGACCACGACCAGGCATTTATAGACCTTAAAAAGGCCCTTATCCATTCTGTGGTTTTGGCTCATCCAGACTTTAGTCGTCCATTTTTGCTGTCGACTGACGCCTCACTGGACGGCCTTGGAGCCGTTTTGTCCCAGGTACGTGAAGGTGAAATGAAATGATCTGCATTTATATAGCGCTTTTCAAGTCAATGACTTCCCAAAGCGCTTTACATTGTGCTTCACATTTCCCAATAGCGGCCGTGATCTGTGCAGCCATGTAAGGCGCTAACCTGCTTATTGGCGGTATTGGGGTTCAGTGTCTTACCCAAGAACACTTCGGCATGTAACACGGACAAGCCGGGATTCGAACTGGGATCCCTTAATCCTAAAACGATCGCTCTACCTCCTGAGCTACTGCCGCCCCAAGGTGACACAGTGGCTAGGCCAATTGCGTTCGCTAGCAAGTCTTTGACCCGGTCACAGAAGAACTACCCAGCTCACCGCTTGGAATTTCTTGCACTGAAGTGGGCTGTGTGTGAGAAGTTTAGCCATTGGTTGAAAGGCCATGAGTTAACCGTCTGGACTGACAATAATCCACTTACACACATTATGACTAAACCCAAATTGGACTGTTGTGAGCAAAGATGGGTGTCAAAGCTGGCCAGTTACAATTTTGAAATCAAATATGTGCCTGGTCCCAAAAACACGGTTGCTGACGCTCTCAGCTGTGTCCCTTTTTGTCAGAATGTTGGCCACAGACTAGTCAGTGAACCTCTTCATGATCTCACTGCGGAAGCTGCGGTTTTGTCTGATACAGCCGTCCAACAGACTCTCAGAGACTCTACAGATCAGCCTGTCATGGCAGAGAAGCTGTCCCATTTTATAGCCACAAATGTCCAGTCGTTACTCGTGTTGGCCCAGACTGTATCCAATCAAGAAGTTGCTGCTGTTGTCCAGTCACACACTGAATGGGCCTCCGGTGCGAGAACTCGTGCAGCTCAACTGATAAGCCACATGCCCCACCTTATTCCAGATACACTACCCAGTCTGCCTGCCTACTCTATGGATGACCTGCGGGAGGCTCAGTCCAGGGAGAGAGTTTTGTCTCGTCTTCGGTTTTATGTGGAACAGTCTCGAAGACCGTCTAGACGTGAAAGGGCACACGAGACAAGTCAAGTCCCGGGCCTCCTGAAGCACTGGGATAAGTTTGTTCTGAGGGATGATGTTTTGTACAGAGTATCCCGTAATAGGATTTCAAATGGAAAACGCCATCAGTTAGTGGTCCCTGATTGCCTGAAGGCCGAAGTTTTAAAAGGGGTGCACGACAGTGCGGGCCATCAAGGCCAGTCAAGAACCCTGAGCATCGCCAGACAGAGATTCTTTTGGTTGCATATGGACAGAGATGTGAGGATGCATGTTCGTCAATGTCAGCGTTGCATTGTCAGCAAAGTCATTGAGCATGCAGGGAGGGTCCCTCTGGAAAGCATTGCCACTTCCCGCCCATTGCAACTTGTTTGTATTGATTTTTGGTCCGCTGAAGATTCACACAACAAATCTGTTGACATATTAGTGATAACAGACCATTTCACCAGATTGGCACAAGCTTTTCCATGTAGAGACCAGTCAGCCAGGCAAGTAGCTAAAGTTCTATGGGAAAAGTATTTTTGTGTTTATGGCTTTCTTAAGAGGATCCACAGTGATCAAGGCCCAAGCTTTGAGAGCAATTTGGTCGCAGAACTTCTACAATTATCCGGGGTGCATAAGTCACATACTACCCCGTACCATCCGATGGGAAATGGAAGTGTTGAGCGTTTTAATCGTACTTTGGGCAATATGATCAGAGCTCTGCCCCCTGAATCAAAGCAGGACTGGCCAAGACGTTTACAAACACTCACATTCATGTACAATTGCACTGTTCATGAAACTACTGGATATACACCATTTTACTTGATGTTCGGGAGAGTTCCTCGCCTCCCAGTCGACACTCTGTTTGGGAACATTTTGTCTGACCCTGACATTACCACCTACGGCAGATATGTTGCAAAACTGTCTGATGACCTAAAGGGAGGCTATGTCAATTGCTCAGGAACATGCAAAAAAGGAACAGGGCAGACCGACTCGACTCTATAACAGGGCAGCAAAAGGGCCGTCAATTGGAGTTGGAGATAGAGTCCTTGTGGCGAATAAAAATGAGAGGGGCAAGCGAAAATTGGCTGATAGGTAGGAGTCTACCATCTACCCTGTTATTGAGATGAACCCTCAAACACACACATTCAAAATTCAAAACACCATCACAGGGAATGAGAAGGTTGTTCACCGTAACCAGCTGATGTTGGTTAACTTTCTCCCAGTTCAAGACCAGCCCTCTCTCCAGTCTGATTTGTCTTTGTCCTCTGCACAATCATCTGCCTCTGTTTGTTCTTCAATGACCTGTCCCACTGTCTCCGAAGAATCTCATGCTCGAGTGCCTGCTCAGCTAAACCGGTCTGGATGTGCGGCAGATGATGCGCAGTCTTGTAAGCATCACAGGCCCTGACAACTGCACAGATCTCACACCTGCGTCTGGGGAGAGAAACAGAGAGTGGGTGCATGGGCTGAACTCTGAAAGTTCTGATCACTTTGGTCATTCCTTAACCACTCATACTCACGACACTGCTGTTAGGGATGACATTTCGACTCTTAGTGAGCATGGCCATGTTCAATCTGTAGTGGCTGCTGTCTCTGGAGGTAACGTTAGCCACACTGATCAACCAGAGTCTGCACCACACCACACTACACGGCTGGGTCGTGTTATACGACCAGTCAACAGGCTTCTTCACACTATGGCTAGACAAGATGTCACCAGACATCTACAGTGTAATGTTTAGACTATGCGTAACACAGTAGTTCGAGCTCTTGGGGCATGACATTTTTTCCCTTTAAAATTCTTCTGAAATAACTTGGTTTTGGAGAGAATGTTTTGTGCTCATTTATGTCTTATATATGTCTTGGGTGAATGTGGAATGTGTAAGGCATTCTATAGCCGGTGGCTGGTTCAGAGAATTTTCTCTGTCCACTGCATCCTTAAAGGATACTTCTCAGGTCGGTCCTAATATGTGTGACCCAATGACTACTGTTATATATTGATTTTGATTTTATAACCAAGTGTGAGATTTTGTCCAGAATTCGGTGGGGGTGGGTGTAACAGAGTTGAAATTTGATTGTTTTGATAATTTTTTTTAAATTTTTAACAAAATCTGTGTTTTTGTTGTATTACTGTTAATATTCCGGTACCTCATTCAGTTGTTAAGTCATGGGCGTCTGCGACTGTCTTTTTCGTTTGGCACTTTATGGGCTTCAGCGCTTGCCGTAGCTTTAGTGAATTTGTAAGCGCTGAAGGTAAGATGTGCCCAATATCAGTTGGAAAAAAAATGCATATTTTGCCATACATATGAGCTGCTTTCGCAAATTATTTTTGTATATAAAAATATATAAGTTGTGCTAAATATATGTATATTAAAAAAAGAACTAAATAAGAAGTAAAGTAATACAGCTTGAAGTGATGATGCAACGTGTTTTGATGCAAACACGCCACGAGGTGCGGCCTGTTGAGTGATGACCCGTTTTTTGTATCTTTAATATTTTAGATAATTGCAATCGTGAACAGATGCCCCTGACTTTTGTATTGTTTTGTTTACTGAATGCAGGTACGTGGGAAAGTTACGTTCATTGTTATTATGGAAGTTTCATTATTAATGTGCTCGCATGTTGTCTTGAACTTTTACTTTGGGAGGTCAGATGAATTACCGTATTTTCCGCACTATAAGGCGCACCTAAAAGCCTTTATTTTTTTCAAAAGCTGACCATGCGCCTTATAATACAGTGCGCCTTATTTATGGATAAATTTTAAAATTGCAAAGTTTTCCAACTAACTTGCAGCCGCCGACAAGATTTTCCCCCGAACGCCAAGTAGTACGCGGTGTATGCTGGGATTTATTTACCGGCGTTTCATTGGCTAACCAATGTGTCAATCATCATTTGAATCGATCACTATTGGCTAAAGTTATTCGGAGGTCAAGAGGCGTATCCTTTTTATCATTTACAGGCTGGCATTGGCTTAAACGGCAAACAAAGCCTGCAATTGGCCGAAAAAGATGTGTAAATCATCATTTGAATCGATCACTATTGGCTAAAGTTATTCGAAGGTCAAGGGGCGGATCCTTTTTATCATTTACAGGCTGCCATTGGCTTAAACGGCGAAACAAAGCCTGCAATTGGCCGAAAAAGATGAATGCGTATAGCATGTGGCTGACGGCATAGAGAAAGCATTTTTTTCTATTCTGTATTTGTAAATATTGTATTCTCCTGGATTTACTACCCTCACGGATATAAGAGGACATTGCCTGCACATTATTATGAACACATCGACTTCGGTGAGCTACTCTGGCTATAGTTATTATCCCTGTATCTTGTTTCAGACTGAACTCGATGTTTCTGTGATAAGCGGTGCAGATAATGGATGGAATGGAGTGTCTATTTTAAAATTAAACTCAATTCCAAGTGTTTATTGTCATATGCACAGTAAAGTTGCGAGCGAAAAAGAAAATAGATACTAAGGAATGGTTAGCATTTCTTGAATCCCAAGACTTTAACCTTCCGAATGATGGAACGATGCATTTGAGTGACATCTTACAGACACCGCATCCGCACGTGTTCTCGACACGTCTTTGCGTCTTTGCAAGCTTTCGGAATGTTAAGGGGGTAATAAGTTGGACTGAACTATCTGACTGTTTTGTCCACGTTCCCATTGTAGCGCCTTATAATCCGGTGCGTCTTGTCAAAAATAGGACCAAAAACTATTTTTTCGGGGTGCGCCCTATAACCCAGTGCGCCTTATAGTGCGGAAAATACGGTATGTTGGCTACATTTATGCTAAAAAAATAAATGGCTTTGAATCAAATATTTTGATAATTAGCATGTCTATCACACGTGAACGCACCGCACCGCGAGTGAAGCTAATCTGCTATGGCCACTTGAATGACACGATTTTGGCGTCTGTGGGTTTTTGAAAAGAACCTAAAGCACGGAGTCGACGTTGACGTTGATTCGGCGGATAGACAGAGGAGGCCGATCCGCCTGCTTTCCGACATCGGCCATTGTTGACGCTGGCAAACATGGCGGCGCTACTTGTATAGCGACCAACAGTCGGGGAAACTAAGTCCGGCGAAAATAACAACTTGAGACTCAGCGGGCGATCGGGTGATGCGATCAGCGGACGGTGCCGTAAGAGTAACGTGAAGTCTTCAAGATGCCGAGCAGAGATAAGGAACTCGAGGAAATTAAAAAGTCACTCGGCTTTTTAATGGATAAAATGGATATCGTCACCAGACAACAAGACACAATTTTGAGTTTAATGGCTGAAATCAAAGACCTTAAAAACAAAAACATTGAGAAAGAAAAGAGGATTATTGCACTAGAAGGGCGCGTAGCAGATCTGGAACAGTATACCAGGATAAATGACATCATTATCACCGGTCTGGACATCAAACCTCGGACCTATGCCAAGGCTGTGGCAAATACAAATATTGCAACAGATGCTGATGAGGATTCTGCTGAGCAACAGGTCATTGCTTTTATGAGTAAAAAAGGCATATCCATCAATGCTGAGGACATAGAAGCATGCCACCAATTAACAAGAGGTGACAACCGACCCAAAGCGACCATCGTAAGGTTTGTTAACAGAAAACGGAAACATGAAATCCTTAAGCAAGGAAAAAAACTAAAAGGGACTAATGTTTATTTAAATGAACACTTAAGCAAAAAAAACTCTGACATTGCAAGACAGGCTCGATTTTTGAGGAAAACGAACAAAATACAAGGAACATGGACTTCAAACTGCAGAGTATACATAAAGTTAAACGGCACCCCGGAACAAGCAAAAATATTATGGGTTCGAGAAATGCAGGAGCTGGACAGATTTGCCTGAAGAGTAACAATGGCATCCTGGACTGACAATATGGACACCTTTATTACAGATCACAATAAAAAAATCCATCATAATATATTAGGCCATGATTTACCGGAACTGAGCATTGTTAATCACACTGACTCCAATAATTCAAGATTAGATGACTTCGATCCTGACCACAAATTCATTTCAGCTAGCTCAGACAATTGCAAATATTATACTGGAAATGAATACAATACCTTTGTTAAATCTGAAGACAAATTCTCAATAATACACTTTAACAGTAGAAGTATGTACACAAATTTTGATGACATCACTGAATACTTACAACAATTTGAGAACCCGTTTAGTGTTATTGCAGTTTCTGAAACGTGGTTCAGTGAGGGAAGGGGTGTAAATTTTGAATTAAACAACTATAATCTGAACTATGTAAATAGAACAAACAAAATAGGAGGTGGAGTAGCTATATATGTGCACAAAAGATTAAAATCGAAAATATTACAAAACATGTCATTTGTCATTGACGATTTACTTGAATGTATTACAATAGAAATTATAAATGAAAAAAGGAAAAATATTATAGTCAGTTGTGTGTATAGAACACCGGGCTCAAATCTGGAAACCTTCACAAACTGGGCTGAAAAAACATATTCAACAATAAGCGCCAAAACACTATTCATTTGTGGAGATTTCAACATCGATCTAATGAATCCAAACAAACATAAAAACATTGATGACTATATTAATATGATGTACAGTATGAGTTTGTACCCAACTATATTAAGGCCTAGTAGATTCACTTCACACAGTGCAACACTCATTGACAATATATTTACAAATAATATGGAATTTACAAACGTCAGCGGGTTAATGGTTTGTGATATTTCTGATCACCTACCAGTATTTACAGTGTATGATGAAAAGGTTACTAGACAAGAATCAATTAAGGATTATGTTTACAAACGAGTTAGAACTGAAGCGACTATTACATCACTGTATGATGACTTAGTTAAACAAAACTGGAATGATATATATGGTACAGATGATGTGGATTGTGCGTTTGACATATTTTTGGAAATATTCACCAACAAGTACAACAAAAATTGCCCAATGAGACAAATTAATATTAAGAATAAATCTGTAAACCATCCATGGATAACTAAGGGTTTACATAATGCTTGTAAGAAAAAAAACTACTTATATAGAAAATTTATTAAACTAAGAACTAAGGAAGCCGAAACCCGGTATAAAACGTATAAAAACAAATTGACAGGAATATTAAGAGCAAGCAAGAAATTATACTATACCAATTTATTACATCATAACAAAAGTAATATTAAAGGTATTTGGGATATATTAAATAGTATAATAAAAGGAAAGAATGTAAGCAATGCATATCCAAACTATTTTATTGATAAGAACAGTGAAAATTATAATTTAAATCAAGTTGTGGAGAATTTTAATAGTTATTTTGTAAATGTTGGACCAGAGCTCGCTGCAAATATCCCAGAGTGCAGTGGTAAACAATTTGAGTCACTGATAAAAATGAACTCCAAGACCATGTTTTTATCCGGGGTTACGGAATCAGAAATCTTAGACGTGGTTAACAACTGTAAAAACAAAACGTCTATGGATTGTTTTGACATCGATATGGTACTAATTAAGCAAATTATAAACAGCATTGTGAAACCATTGACCTACATCTGTAATCTATCATTTCTAACAGGCACATTTCCAAATCAAATGAAAATAGCAAAAGTTATACCAATATACAAAAATGGGAACAAGCACATTTTTACAAACTATAGACCGGTATCTCTGCTTCCTCAGTTCTCTAAAATATTAGAGAGACTTTACAATAATAGACTAGAACAATTTGTAGATAAACATAAATTGATTAATGAAAGTCAATATGGTTTTAGAGCAAACAGATCAGCAACAATGGCAATTATTGATGCAGTAGAAGAAATCACCCACAGTATAGAAAAGAAGAGATACGCAGTCGGGGTATTTATTGACTTAAAAAAAGCATTTGATACCATTAATCATAATATACTATTAAAAAAACTGGAAAGATATGGCATCAGGGGAGTGGCTTTGAAATGGATTCAAAGTTATTTGACGGGGAGGAAGCAATATGTAAAAATGGAAGAGTTTTCATCTGAATATTTGGACATCTGTTGTGGAGTACCACAGGGTTCTATCCTGGGACCAAAGCTATTTAATTTATATATTAACGATATTTTTAATGTTTCAAAACTATTGAAAATAGTAGTATTTGCAGACGACACTAACATTTTCTATTCAAATGATAACTATATGGATTTGGTAACCTGTATTAATCGTGAACTAATTAACCTAAAAGTATGGATGGATATAAATAAATTATCTTTAAATTTAAATAAAACCAAAGTAATATTCTTTGGTAATCGTAAGGCAAATCAAGATTTAGAAGTAAAAATGGATGGTGTCACGATAGACATTGTATCAGAAATTAAGTTTTTAGGGGTCATAATAGACAATAAATTAAGTTGGAAAACACACATCAGACACATACAAACAAAGGTATCTAAAAGCATTTCAATAATTAATAAAACCAAAGTTCTTTTACATTATAATGCATTGTATTTATTATATTGTTCTCTAGTTCTGCCATATTTAACCTATGGTGCAGAAGTCTGGGGCAATAATTACAAAAGTTCACTACAGCCCCTTTTTATCCTTCAAAAACGTGCAATAAGAACCATACACAGGGTAGGATATCGGGATCATACCAATATTTTATTCATGCAGTCCAATTTATTGAAATTGGATGATTTAATAAAATGTTTCACTTCACAACTGTTATTTAAGGTCAACAAAAACATAGTGCCAGAAAACATACAAAGATTATTCACTCGGAAAGAGGGAAATTATAACTTGAGGGGCTGTGGTGAATTCAAAATCCCAAAGGTGAGAACCACCAGGAGAAGTATGTGTGTGTCTGTGTGTGGAGTCAGACTTTGGAATAATTTGCAAAATGAAATCAAACAGTGTCCAAATATACATGTGTTCAAATTTAAATATAAAAAAGCATTACTGGCGAAATACAGAGATGAAGAAAATGGGATATGAGGGAGACTGGAAATACTGCACTTCAAACTATGGCTAACTTGTTGTTATTGTTCTATTATCACATCAGAACTGTTATAAGTATTGTGTTTATTTTTATTGATATTATCACTGGTGCCGCAGTGACATTATGCGCATTATGACGTTGAGGGATGGGTATTGCGAAGATTAGTGTATAAAATATGTGATTATTGTAACTATTATAATTATTGATATCTGACCTATTTAATAAGTATATCCATGAGATTTTGTTGTATTGGACATAAGAGGAGCTATATATAAAATGTGTTTTACAGGGAAGATAAAGGGGTAGGAAAAATAAGCATCTGCTTCTGACTACCCCTTTTCGAACATGTGTGACATTATTTCGTTGTTGATTCATTGTTTTTGTCCTGTTTTTATTTTTATGTTCGAAATAAAGTTTTCATTCATTCATTCATGGGATATCTTTTATTCTAACAATGTTTGTCATCGTAAGCACACAATTAGTGTTTGGAAGCTAAATAGCAAGGAAATAATAAATCTTTATATATTTATATCTAGCTGATATTTATAATTATCAGAACAAACTTTTGTCTGAAATCGTTTCATATGTTTACAGAAATATCCTGGCCCAAATTAAGGAAAGGTACATCAAAAATAATCCTTAAGGTTGTAGTGCGAAGCTATGGACACTAGAAGGCAGAATCTCCTATTTCTCATCATCATGAGTGGCCTCAAATTCCAAAAAGGCACGAGTTTTACCCATCCATCCATTATCTGCACCGCTTATCCTCAGTACGGTCGCTGGGGTCCGTCCCAGCTATCTTTGGGCAGCGGGCAGGGGACACCTTGAACTGGTTGCCAGCCTGTCGCAGGGTGTACAGGGGACAGACAACTCACTCACTCATTCATTCACACCTAGGGACAATTTTGACCGGCCAATAAACCCAACAAGCATATTTTAAGAATGTAAGAAAAAATTGGAGTACCCAGAGGAAACCCGCGCAAGCACGGGGAGAACATATAAGGCTAGTAGCTGGATTTGAGCCCATGACCTCAAAACTGTGCTGCAGACGCCCTCACCCCTCACCCAGTGTGCACTAGGTTCAATATAAAACAACTGTCACATGTGAAGTTAGAATTACTATTATTTCTCATTCCGTGGGATAAACACAATAAGGTGATCAAAACATGCAAAATTAACGTTACGTTAATATTTCGAAACACAAAATTTATGTCTGCATGTTGTGCCTATCAATTTTCTGGCAATACTAAATATGGAACAGTCTGCAAAACCTAAAATGTGTATATGATACGTTAAAAATGTGATTACCTTTAATGAAATAAATGTGTTTAAAACTCAGACATCAAATTCCTACCTGGAAAACAAATCAAGATCATAACTCCTTGTGTTCCTCATTTTATTGCAGAGAAGTTACCTACTTTATTACCTTATAACTTATTAACACTTGACATAATTTCCATAACTTTGTGCAATGGAAGATTTTTCAATTGTCACGTCTTCTGTTAAAGTTTAAGTGCAATACAGTATCTTGGTTCAAGTGCAATATCCCGGTTACGTACAGTTTTCACTGTAGATGTTCTTGACTTAATTCTAAAGCAGTTATGCCAAAGAAGTCAAGTCAAGTCAAGTCATTTTTATTTGTATAGCCCTTAATCACAAATAGTCTCAAAGGGCTTCACAAGTTATTACATTTAAGAAGTTTAGGTTATTCGTATGCTATAGAGTAGAAGTGAGTTTTAAGCTTAGATTTAAACATTTCCACTGAGGTTGCAGATCGGATCTCAGGGGGAAGAGCATTCCACAACACTGGTGCCCGGATGGAGAACGCTCTCGAACCAGCGGAACACTTCTTGGCTCTTGGGATCACCAGGAGACCGGCGCTCTCGGAACGAAGGCTTCGGACCGGAACATGGGGGGAAATCAGGTCTGAAAGATATGAGGGGGAAAGTCCATGTATGATTTTGTATAGTAATAGAACCTTAAAATCGCATCTTAGGCTAACAGGGAGCCAATGCAGGTTAGCCAAAATTGGGGTGATGTGATCGTACTTTTTTGTCCTAGTTAAAAGCCTCGCTGCAGCATTTTGTACCAGCTGAAGACTCTTGAGTCTGGTCATTGGAAGACCGGAAAGTAGTGCATTACAGTAATCGAGACGGGAGGTAACAAACGCGTGAATTATGATTTCCGCATCCGACTGAGAAAATATAGGACGAATTTTAGCAATGTAACGGAGATGGAAGAAAGCGGTTCTAGTAATTTTCTTCACATGTGTTTGAAAGGACAGGTCGGGGTCAAAAATGACACCTAAATTTTTAAGTGAGTCGCTCTGTGTGATGTGGCAATTGTCGATGTTCACAGAGGTTTTAGAGAATAAGTCACGGGACTTAGATGGACCAATAACTAACATTTCAGTCTTTCCAGAGTTAAGACGCAGGAAATTGAGTGACATCCACTCTTTTATCTCAGTGAGGCAGGCCTCCAAATTTCCACAGTTTAGTGTGGCAGATTCCTCCATCGGTAGATAGAGTTGAGTGTCATCTGCGTATCAATGGAAACTGATATTATACTTGCGAATAATATCACCTAGTGGAAGCATATAAATGCTGAAGAGAAGGGGGCCAAGCACTGAACCCTGCGGAACACCACAGGTAACACTAAAGGGCTCAGATGTCAATTCGCCATATTTAACGCAGTGTGTCCTATCTGAGAGGTAGGATCTGAACCATAAGAGGACGTTTCCTGAGCGACCAATCCATTTTTCCAACTGTTCTAGCAAGATATTATGGTCCACTGTGTCAAATGCAGCACTAAGGTCCAGCAGCAGCAAAAGTGATGATGCGCCAGAGTCCATTGTCCGTAGGAGATCATTGCTTACCTTAATCAGAGCTGTCTCAGTAGAGTGGTTAGAGTAGAGAAGTATTTTATTTGCGGAAGAAGTATTTTATTGCAGAAAAGCATTTTGCTTTGTTTATTTATGTAATGATAAAGGTTTTAAATTGTACTGTTTACTTATTTACTCCTGACTTTATTTCCATAACTTTGTGCAATTGAATATTTTTCAGTTGTCCTGTTGACTACTATAGTTTTAAGTGCAATCAGGAACCGGGGAGCCAGCTTGTGAGATTCCATCTGGAGGGGAAAATCCTTGGTGGACAGCCAAACCCTCTGGCCCACCCGGTGGACAGGAGCGGGGGTCCTCTGGCGGTTGGCCCCGACGGATTACGTGCCGGTAGCCCGAAGAAGGGCACAAGCCCGCTGCCAGGTGCAGCGGCAGTGGCGAGAACTGAAGGACAGGAGGCCTCTAACTCCTGGGTGGGAAACAGCGGCGGTTGGTAGCCGTAGATGCACTGGACGGGAGACATCCCGGTGGACGAACCAACCTGTGAGTTGTGGGCATATTCCACCCACACCAGCTGTCGAGCCCAAGAAAGAGGTTCCCGGGAGACCACGCAGCATTGGACCGTCTCCAGCTCCTGGTTGACACGCTGAGTCTGGCCGTTCGAGTGTGGGTGAAACCCCGAGGGGAGACTCATCGACACCCCCAAAAGACAATGGTCAATGGCCTGCATTTTTATGTAGTGCTTTTCAAGTCAATTAAGACCTCCGAAAGCGCTTTACAATGAGCTTCACACTTTTTCCTTTTACAAACTAACTTACCGATAGCAGCATCAGCCATGCATAGACATAGGCTGCGTCCCATTCTTCGCACTTTCACTCGCTATGTGCCCTAGTCACTCGGTTTGCGCGTTCACGTGAAAATGGGGTGTGTCCCGATACTCTCAAGACCGAGGCAGAAGTGCCCTCAAACCATGTCGTAACCACTTCAAGACCGAGGGGGCTCTCGACCTCACTTAGCAGCGAAGTGACTACCCAGAAGGCTTTGCGAATTCTCAATATCAACAAACATGCCCGAAAAGGAACCGCACAAATGTAAGTAGTTTTCCACAACCACGCATGTATTTGCAACAAAATGTATTGAGATATCTTAGTTAGACGTAAATGCAATAGAAAATCGTATTTTCGCGTTAAAACACGAACATTGCAAAATCGCTACTTTACGAAGTGCACTAATCTACCAAGGGAGCTGGCAAAAAAAAAATCTTCACGCTACAAACTGTAAAGTAGGATAACTGTGCAGAAAATCACGGTTCAGCCCATCCCTGTTTTTATCTTAAACGAGTCGTGCTTTTACATCTACTGTACATGGCCAGTCGCTAAAGGAGCATAGTCAGAATACCGTTCTGGACATAAGCGCTTGTTTACTGCACACAATTTCGGGTGTCGTGTTTTATTTACAATATGATTCTTTCATGTGAGATCAGAATGCATTAGTTTTCATCATGCATTATGAGTAATGTCTCCGAATTTCACGTGGAAATACAGTTGAAACAAACTACTATCACATAGTCCACTGCCTTCTCTGTAAACACATATTAAGTAAACTAATTACCTTCTCAAAATGTTGTCCAAATGTGGAGACAATTCTAAAGCATATGTGATGCTGGCCAATAGAAGGCTCATACAGCCATAAGAATAACATGTCAATTTTGTGTATCTATTCACTATCAAATAATTATCCAGAACACATCCTATAATTTCCTGTCTCACATCAACTTGTTGAGCATCCTATACACAGTTGTTTTTGTACAATACATCAGCATTAAGTAATTCTTGTTTTTTCCACCCAACCTAAAGGCCACTGTAGAACGTCCCGTGGAAGAGCTGGTCACCATCACAGCTACCACGCCATCCACACCACCGGGCACGTCGTTGGCACCTTTTAATCCGGCGCCAAACCCCAAATCACCCAGAAAAAAAAGGAAGCACGATACACTCCTTGACTTTTTGAAAGTGGAGTCTGCCGGAGTGAGGAAAAGGCTCGAAGAAACTGTGGCCAAAACTGAGCGGTTCCTGTCCTTTGTGGGAAGCTCGTGGACAAATTTCCAGAACAGTGACATCTCTGCAATGTTTCCCTTTGTTTTATAAAAGGAAAATTTTTTTTTTTTTTATTAAGAACTCAATGAAGTTCCAGTTTGTGTTTTCCAGCTTCATGGAAGTATTGGTATATTTTTGTTAAAATTTGTGACACATTATTTATTTACTATTATGTATTTTGGCCCAATGTGAGTTTGTTTTTCTGAAAGTAAACTATTATTTAAGCTGGAGTGATTTGTAGTTGTTTTCTGTCCAACAGTCACATAGTTCACACACAGTATCTCACATCATTATGAAATAAACCACCAAGGTGTTACTCAAAATGAAGATGTTTATTGAATAGTAATGCAGAAAAGCACATAATGCAAATGTGGGTCTGACTTAAAGAGCCTAAAATATGGCTTTTGGGCAATTTATTCCATATTAACTGTGGACAATTCTTTGTACGGTGGACCTGGGAACCCTGAAGACCCGTGACACCACACGGTAGGACAGAGCGTGGGCCAGCCAGTACACGTAGATCAGGACCTCCAGCCACGGCCCTGTTCCCTCTTTAGCAGCTCCTGCAGGGCCCACATAACCTTCTTGCTCAACCTTAAGTCCTGAATGAGTTCTGACTCCACATCCAACCATAAGCACAGGATGGGAACATTCCTGTCCAACCTGTCCACGCTTATGGGACAGCCACTCTGGAACACAATAGATAACAAACAATTTAGACATAAATGTGGGCATAGAAAAGAAAAAGACCGCTTTAACTGTGATGTAAGCATCATGAAAAAATGTTGAAATGACCTTTTTTATATCCAATGACAACTCTTTTGAATTAAATTCCTTATGAACTAAGGTTTTTGGGTCGTACAGGGAAGTTTGGTGACGATATTATGTCAGCTTAAGGGTCAGGTGGACTGTTCTTGTGTTTGTTTACTTTTCGTCATGTCACACATTCAAGACCCCTACTATATGTCATAAAATGGCATTAAGATACTAATAAGTAGATTGCCATTTATGTCTACACAAACATAGGGTATTATGTGAACGTGCATTGTATGTTAACTCTTACTGTATTTGACCGAACGGGTCATTTTTTTTAATGAGTGTACGTACCTTGTAAAGATGAATCAGCACTACATAGCGCCGAAGCTGTCTTCAGTACAGCACATTTCTCCTCCGTTGATTGGAGACACGGAAAAGATTATGAGCTTTCAGGCAATCGGTAATAACACAGCTGTAGCGGGCATTTTTAACGTTGCACGAACTCTCCAACTGACACACTACAGGTTGAGACTCGAGTTGTTTACATGTGACGTAGGCCTTTACGTCACTAAGGTCTACAGCCAATTAATATTACCGCCATCTCCTGGACAGGGGTGGAACCTTGCAAGTCTTGTCCAAACCATCTCCACTTTGCACTCAACTCGCGGAGGGCACTCCTCTATCGAGGGACCTCACTGGAGGGTTCTCAGGGCCGAGTGAGAGAAATGGGATTGGGCCATAGACATAGACGAAAGAACTCCGTCCAGAACCTGGACAAGAACTGGGGGCCCCGGTCAGAAACAATGTCCTTTGGAATGCCATGGAGCCTGAAGACTTGGAGCTAGACTGCCTGCACGGTCTCCCTGGCGGTAGGGAGCTTCAGGAGCGGAACGAAGTGGACCATGATCTTATTGAAGCGGTCCACCACAGTCATGATGGTTGTCATCCCATCAGAAGCAGGCAGACTGGTCACAAAGTCCATGGCAATGTGGAACCAGGGGCGGGTGAGCTGAAGAAGGCCGGCCCGTGACTGGTTGGAAGATTTATTCCGGGACCAGGTCACTCTTGCCTGGACGTATTTCCGAGTGTCCTTCACCAAGGAGGGCTTCCAGAAACATCAAGAGGGGAGGATGCAAGTGCGGGCAGCCCCCGGGTGGTAGGCCAGGTGGGAGTCATGCCCCCATTGGAAGACCTCAGATCGGAGACCCTCCGGTACGAAGAGGCGACCGTCAGGGCAGGTGCTGGGTCCAGGTTGGTCCTGAAGCGCCCTCCTCACATGGTCCTTGACATACGAGGTAAGCGCAGCCACCACACGGAAACCGGGAAGGATGGATTCTGGGCACTGGGGAAGACTGCCCCCCTTCTGGAACTGGCGGAAGAGGGCATCAGGTTTGACGTTGCAGGAACCCGGGCGCCATTCCTCCAGGGCGAGCTATACGCCCAATAGCTCCCGATCACCAACATCGTGATTGCACTCCGCAGGTGAGAGATGGCGCGAGAAGAAGGCGCATGGATGGATCTTGTTGTCCTCAGTCGACCTCTGTGACAGAACTGCTCCAACTCCCACGTCCAAGATGTCCACCTCTATGATAAGCTGGCAGTCGTGGTCAGGCACCTGGAGGATGAGTTCCGGGAAGAAGTGGGCTTTGAGGGCGGAGACGGCATTGTTAGCCGCCGGAATGCCTCTTTGGGGCTGGCGAGTGCCGTGAAGGGAGCCGCTGTAGTTCCGGAACAACTGGCGGTAAAAATTGAGAAACCCGAGGAACTGCCTGAGCTCATTTTGGCAGTAAGGAAGGGGCCAGGAGCTGACTGCCGACACCTTGGCTAGCTCCATCTGGATGCTACCCTCAGTCACAATATACCCCAGGAAGGACTCGGTCTTGGCATGGAACTCACACTTCTTGGCCTTAACGAAGAGTTGGTTCTCCGGGAGACGGCAAAAAATGAGTTGGACGTGCTTCGTGTGTATCTCCAGGGACTTGGAAAAGATCAGGATGTCGTCGAGGTACAAAAAAAACAAAGCGGTTCAACACATTACGCAGTACGTCATTAATTAGTCCTTGGAAGACGGCAGGTGCGTTGGTAAGTCCAAAGGGTATGACCAGGTACTCATAGCGCCCTAGGGGTGTTAAACACCGTCTTCCACTTGTCGCCCTCACGGATTTGCATCAGATGATAGGCGTTGCGGAGATCCATTTTGGTGAAGACCGTGGCCCCCTGGAGCAGCTGGAAGGTGGAGGAAAGCAGTGGAAGAGGGTAGTGGTTCTTCACCGTGATATCGTTAAGCTCTCGGTAATCAATGCAGGGGCGGAGTGACCCATCCTTATTCACCATGAAGAAGAAGTCCGCCGCTGCCAGAGAGGAGGATGGGCTGATGATGCCAACAGCCAGGGCGTCAGAGATGTACTTCTCCATGGACCGTCTCTCAGGAGCCGAAAGGGAGTAGAGGTGTCCCCAGGGAGGAGTGGAGCCTGGGAGGAGGTCAATGGCAAAATCATAAGGTCGATGCAGCAGCAGAGTGATGGCCTTGGCCTTACTGAAGACCTCCTGAAGCTGGTGGTAGCAGACGGGAACATTGGACAGATCGGGCGGTGAAGGCGTGGAACCGGACCTGCCGGAATGAGAGGCGGCGCATAGTCAGGTCTGGTGGTAATTTAACCCCCCCCACTCCATAACTGCCCCTGTCTGCGAGCTAAGGTGAGGGTTGTGCTGAACCAACCAGGGATGACCCAAGACAAGAGGCTGGCTGGGACAGGGAAGCAGGTGGAACCGGATCTTCTCGCTATGATTTCCGGAAAGCCTCATTTCCAACGGCTCTGTCATATGTGTCACTGTGCCCAGCAGGTAACCGTCCAGTGCTCGGGCGGAAACCAGGGTTGGAAGGGGGAGGAGCTTTAACCCCATCCTTTGGGCTAAAGTCGTGTCCAGGATAATGGCCTCAGCGCCAAAGTCAACAAGGGCGGACAGAGACTGCGTGGGACCGGGAATAAAAAGATGAGCTTGGAGTACTGGTCCCTCGGTTCTGGAGGTCTGGATGAGGGCTGAGCTCAGCCGGACTCCTCCAACGTCCAATGAGCTCATCCCTTTTAACGGGCATGATGAGACCCGGTGTCCTTGCCCACCACAGTATAAACAAAGGCCCTCATATAGACGCCGCAGACACTCCGCCACTGACAGGGACGCACAACCCACCTACATAGCCTCGGGTGGGTCTTGATGGGTCGCGGGTGGTGGCTGGGATGCCGAGGTGGTGCCCACCCCTCTGGGTGAACCGGGAGCTAGCCGGAATCCCTTGCGAACAAAACGTGGTCCGGAAGAGCCGGAGCGTGGTCAGAGATCAGAACAAGTCAGGTAACTGGGGACGGTTGGGAAGCCAGGGACAGACGGGAGGCAGAGTCAAAACTTGCTTCCCATATATATATATATATATATATATATATATATATATATATATATATACATATATATATATATATATATGCATTTTGAGATTCATCTTGCGTGAAAAAAATCCAGTTTCTGTACACACAAGTTTAACGACGCTCTCGCTGACTATTAAGCTGCCACACATTGTGGGAAAGGCAGTGACTCTGCACATAAATAAGGTTAAGAAAACGATAACCTTGATCATTTTAAGCCTGGTGTCAAGGTAATGGTTAAGGAGTCAAATTTAAGGCCTGAGATGTTGATATTAATACCAGGTATCAATACCATTGGTTAATAAAATCCCATTTGCGAAAATGGCTGATATTTTTAACATCTTGAAATCCTAAAATTATATATTTTTTTTCCTTTTTACGTATTTTGATCTACTTTTAAAGGGACAGTGTGTAATGTTTAGTGCCTCTTACAGTGGAACTGGTTTTTGTTCGTAGTGTTCAAATATTACGCACTTGGACTTTAAGGATGATCTTTTCAATGGAGAAACAGCATACAATATCTTAAAAAAATAATAATTATATAAGAATTGCCAATAGAGTAAGAATTTTTGTATCCAGCGCATTGATTTTATAAGTCAAGAAACACTCATTTGTAAGGTAAGTTTACCTCAAATTACCAGCTGAGTTAATTGTTCTTGACAGTTTTCTGAAAGAAATACAAAATAAAATGAAATATGAACCAAAACAATAAAATGCAACAAATGGCTTAATCAATTTCATTTATAAACCTTGCAGCGATTGATTTTTTTAAAAGCAAAACACACAGCTTGACAGATAAAATAACAAAAATATACAAAAAAATAACGTATATTCTTGATCCTCTGAAATAATTGCTACTTCAGTTGCTCTAATGGTGGCCAAACATAAAGGGGGAAAAATGTGCAAATGAAATTTGAAAGACATTTAGATTTATGTACAAAAGAATCAAGAAAACACATTTACATAAGTATTCACAGCCTTTGCTTAATACTTTGTTGATCCACCTTTGGCAGCAAATACAGCCTCAAGTCTTTTTGAATATAATCCCACAAGTTTAGCACAGCTATCTTTAGGCAGTTTTGCCCATTCTTCTTTGCAATAAGTCTCAAGCTCAATCAGGTTGAATGGGAGACGTTTGTGCACAGCCATTTTCAGATCTCTTCAGAGATGTTCGATCGGATTCAAGTCTGGACTCTGGCTGGGCCACTCCAGGACATTCACGGAGTGGTTCTGAAGCCAATCTTTTGAGATCTTGGCTGTGTGCTTTGGGTCGTTGTCCTGCTGAAAAAGGAACCTTCGCCCCAGCCTGAGGTCAAGAGCACTCTGGAGCAGGTTTTCATCCAGGATATCTCTATATATTGGTGAAATCATTTTTCCTTCTATCCTGACTAGTCTGCCAGTTCCTGCTGCTGAAAAACATCCCCACAGCATGATGCTGCCACCACCATGCTTCACTGTAGGGATGGTATTGGCCTGGTGATGAGCGGTGCCTGGTTTCCTCCAAACATGGTGCCTGGCATTCACACCAAAGAGTTCAATCTTTGTCTCATCAGACCAGGAATTTTGTTTCTCATGGTCTGAGAGTCATTCAAGTGCATTTTGGCAAATTCCAGACAGGCTTCCATGTTCCTTTTACTAAGGAGTGGCTTTCGTCTGGCCACTCTACCATACAGGCCTGATTGGTGGATTGCTGCAGAGATGGTTGTCCTTCTGGAAGGCTCTCCTCTCCAAACAGTGGAGCTTTGACCGAGTGACCATCAGGTTCTTGGTCACCTCCCTGACTAAGGCCCTTCTTCCCCGATCGCTCAGTTTAGAAGGCCGGCCAGCTCTAGGAAGAGTCCTGGTGGTTCCAAATGTCTTCCATTTACGAATAATGGAGGCCACTGTGCTCATTGGGACCTTCAAAGCAGCAGAAATTTTTCTGTATCCTTCCCCAGATTTGTGCCTCAAGACAATCTTGTCTCGCAGGTCTACAGACAGTTCTTTTGACTTCATGCTTGGTGTTTGTGCTCTGACATGCACACTCAACTGTGGGACCTTTTATAGACAGGTGTGTGCCTTTCCAAATCATGTCCAATCAACTGAATTTACTGCAGGTGGACTCCAATTAAACTGTAGAAAGATCTCAAGGATGATCAGTGGAAAAAAGATGCACCTGAGCTCAATTTTGAGCTTCATGGCAAAGGCTGTGAATACTTATGTAAATGTGATTTCTTAGTTTTCTATTTTTAATAAATTCAAAAAAAGTAAAAAAAAAAAGGTTTTCACATTGTCATAATGGAGTATTTTGTGTAGAATTTTAAGATTAGAGATTAAATTAATACAATTTGGAATGAGGCTGTAACATAACAAAATGTGGAAAAAGTGAAGCACTGTGAATACTTTCCGGATACACAGTATACTCATTTTCAGTGTAATACTTAGTATTCTGAGCTAGTTGCAAAGAAATGATTATCCAGATCTAACTGTTCAGCCAGTTATAATGGTCCGTGTGCTCGATACATCTCAGTTCCGGTAGCCTTTGATCTAATATATTTTGATTGAGTCCTATTGCTAGACACAACCAAAAAAACATAAAAAACAAAGTAAAAAAAGAAAATTCTTAAAGTAGTCCTCGGTTGCTCCAAAAAGGACTTGAATGAATTGACTTATACTGGAAATGTTGCACGGCCCACACTCGTCTGTTGGTTTTACAATCACTATTACATGACATTTCCATTTTTAAAAAGAGTATCCTTTGTTACACAGTACCAACATTTTGAGGATGTATTTAATTACAATACAGAACTGTATCTAATCACACTTTTTAGTGGAAGTACAATGGAGGCAAAACGATTGACTTGATCCATCCATCCATCCATTATCTGTACCGCTTATCCTCAGTAGGGTCGCGGGGGTGCTGGAGCCCATCCCAGCCATCTTCGGGCAGTGGGCAGGGGACAACCTGAACTGGTTGCCAGCCAGTCGCAGGGCACACAGGGACAATGCGCTCGCTCATTCGCACCTAGGGACAATTTGGACCGACCAATTAACCTGACATGCGTGTTTTTGGAATGTGGGAGGAAACCGGAGTACGCAAAGGGAACCCACGCAAGCACGGGGAGAACATGCAAACCCTGCACAGGAAGGTTGGTAGCTAGATTTGAACCCATGACCTCAGGACTATGCCGCACACGCGCTAACCACCGCGCCGCCGTTTGACTTGATATATTTGCAGATTATTTGAATATAATACAAGAGGAAAAAGAGCCCCCCCAAAAAACGTCCTTTTTCATGCTACTTTTTACCCTTTTTTCTTTATTTTTTTTAAAATGATTTTGTTTCTTCTTTCCTAAATTCCTTACTTCTCTTTCGCCCACCTTTTATCTTTTTGTGTAGTTTGCTTTTTCTTTTATTTGTTGCGTCCTTTTCCAGTACCTTTTTTCTTTTTCCATTTTTTTCTTCTCCCTATTTTATTTTTTCTTAGAATTTGATGAATAAAATAAATGCACAATAGAAATAGTAAGTACAAAAAATTGTAGTCAGCTATTTGAAGTGTACTTGGGCAAGACACTGAATCCCTAATGCCCCCGATAAGCAGGTAGTTGCCTTGCATGGCTGACGCTGCCAGACGTATGTGAGTGTGTGTTAATGGGTAATTGTGAAGCACATTGTAAAGCGCTTTGGGAGGTCTTCATTGACTTGAAAAGCGCTATATAAATGCAGACCATTTCATTTCTATTTTCTTTTATTTCCCCCCTTTAAAGTCATTTTTTGCACAATGTTACATAATTGGTAATGGTATGGATAAAAGCAGCAAAACAATCTTAAGAGCTGGCTCTTTTTAGTGAGCCGAGCCGAAAGAGCCGCTTCTCAAAGAGACGGAAACTTGAGCGGCAACATTGATGTAGGTAAAAAAGGTTGTGTAGCGACGTTATCAAACTGTGCAGGCAATAATTAAAGAGAACCACACTTGTCTCTCTATATTTCATTGTCTTAGTGATAAAAAGTAAAAAACACAATCATTTTTTTACGAAGCAAACTCCTTCATCCCCATAAACCCACCACCTCTCTGTTGCAATAATTTGAGCTCACATGCACGCTTGCTTTTATTTACTAAAGCTAGTGACGACATTGATTTCAAAATACCACGCCTAAAACACTGCAGAGTGAACCGGCATTGTTTTTGTCTGCATGCACTGTAATTCTGGCCCAATTTTCTAGTGAATTAATTTCACTATTTTGAGCCCTGATTTTGTGTACAGGATAGACTTTCTTGTGTGCGCGCAGCTTAGAAAACATTGGGCACAATAAAAAATAAAAATAAACCATAAGGGCTGTCTGAACTCAGTTGGGCATAGCTAATACATACTTAATAGATAATTAAACTTTTTAAGAACACATCAAACGAAGCACCCTACCTTTAAAGTCACGCCGTACTCATCCGTTGAACCTATAAATATAAAAAAAGCGATGCACGAAGGATGCAAAAGTTGTGGACGGCAAAATGGCGAGAGAATACTGTAAAATGAATTGTAAACGCACTTAGAAAAGTTGGTTTTAAGATGACGTTTATTCTCACAATCGGTTACATTGATAACGTGAACAAATCAGTGAGCAGCAAACAGGAGCCGACGCATTCACTGGCAGGAAATGGACTGCGTCTGGTTTATCTATTGTTCTTTAGGAGACGCTGGGAGTCCTTTGCATCAATCCTTGGCATTTTTTTTTCTGCTGCAAAGCCGAGCGTTTGCGAGCACTGGAACAATGACTCCAAAGTGAGACTTCATGGATAGAATCAGTATATAATTTTTTTATAAAATAGAATAAATAAAATAAAAAATATTTCTCTTCAGTACATACAGTCCTCCCCTCCGCTGCCCTAGGGCATCGTAACGTCTTTTGCCACCAAAACAATGCATAGATAATAGAAAAATTAGGTGTCAACTGCGGGGGAAAAAATCTTTTTTTCTTATCTACAAGTCATAAGTTACACTTTGGCCATTTGGTGAGTGATTTAAAAATAAAACAAAATAGAGAAAGTAAAAAGACATTCAAAGTGAAAAGAATAGCTTATGACAAGAATAAATGGCAAAGGTTACCGTATATGGAGATTATTTACATCCGTTTGTCAAGCCATTCACATTTCGGTGCATCCTCCACGTCTGCGTGAAGGGGCGTTGGTAATGCTTCGGGTGAAATCCCACCGTTCGTTTAATTATTGTTGCACTCCTTCAGTATGTAAAAGAATCAGCGGTGTACTGATATTGCCACAAATGTTTTTATTTTTTATTGGAAAGGGTGTTTCATGCAGAATCGAGTCCTCTTCAGTTTCGTAATTCCTTTCCAAGGAAGTATGGAGAAAGATTTTATACATTTACATAGACACCACCATGAGCAAGTTGAACCGTTGCTATTTTGGACGCCATATTGGATGTGGTGTAGACTCACTTTATCAAGAAAAAATAGCAATATCATACAAAGCAGGGGTCGGGAATTAATGGCTCATAAGCCACATTTACCTCTTTTCATGAGTTGGGCAGCACAATTAAACAAAATTGAATCAATATTACAATGTGATGTAATGTGAATGTGTAATCGCAAGACAAAGCATTTTTTTCAAGATCTGTAGACAGCAACACTGATAAAGCCTTCCAGAAGAGGACGCTGTTCATTTAAATTTAACCAAATTAAAAATCCGGTAAAATTAACCTAAAGTCCCAATCCAATATTTACCCAAAGTAAATTGAATGTGGTCATGGAACCATTTGGAGAATATAGACTGTTTTGGTCTCTTTTGTAAAGCGAGGTTTTGTCCCCAACTGAAACAATCACTGCAAGTGCTACTAACATTGAGTAATCTAAGTTGAAACACACAAAAATTGTAGATTTGTATTCCGGCCTGAATTTTTTTGTAATCACATGCCTGCACATGAGCATAAAAAAGAACATAGGATTTTACACAGTGCAATACAGCGTTTCTACCACTAGCAGCAGGAGCGCAGTAGTGTTTTTTTCCCCTTAAGGGCCCGGTCACACAGCCGTTTGTGTCTGTATCGTGGGTAAAATTTTGCAATTTTTTTTTTGCCCGTGGTTGCCCGCGATGGAAAATGCGCAAAATTGGCCAACCCGCTGTTCATCGGTGGTATGCCCGCAAAACAGACGCCGGCGACTGTTCCGCTTCCTCATCGCGTCATTTCTGCGTCATTTCCGCGTGTGGACCACGGGTATAAAAGCTGCTGAGCCGGTGTTGTGCCGAGAAATGCATCCCTGGCTACTATAACCACTTTGACCTGGTTTTATCTCACTTTTATATCACTTTTCAGGAATGTAATAGCGGACATATAACCAAAACCACTTTGTCTTGCATTTCTTGGGAATGTAATACAACTTAAACCGTTCCGTCTTTGTATTTGTTGTGAATGTAATCGAACGGTAATGCACACCGTATATAAATGACTTTTGAGCAGGTCACATGTTTATTTTGCCCTTTTCTATTCAAATTCGCTCGTATTGAAACTGTTATGCACTCTACCATAAAGCTTATTTAAGAATAATAAGCTTTATGGTAGAGTGCATAACAGTTCTCAAAAGCGTTCGATTACATTCACAACAAATACAAAGACAGAATGGTTTAAATTGTATACATTCCCAACAAATGCAAGTCGAAGTGGTTTTGGTTATATCTTCGCCATCACATTCTCGAAAAATGATATAAAAGTGAGATAAAACGAAGTCAATGTGGTTATAGTAGCGAGGGGATGCAAATCTTGGCAGGGATGCATTTCTCGGCACAACACCGGGCTGTAGAAATCATAACCGCTCAAGACACAGTCCCGTGAAGATCAAGATTTCAAGCTATGGCACCGAAGAAGCCAATATGTTATTATTGTAATAGTTTTTCATTTTTATTTTATTATCTTGTTATGAAATGAAAATAAATGTCAAGAAATAAAAATGGATTAAGACGAGGTCACTACGGTGACGGGGATCCACGTTCACCCCTTGACGTCTTGAGCACAACTGACGTGTGCTCGGCAAATCGTGCTGTATATACGCGGAGAAAGGCGTTTGACCGTCACACGCGTTACACACGCTAATTCACGTGATAACACCGCGATACAGGCGCAGAACAAACGTGCTATGACCGTGCTCCACCCACGATTACCTGCTAAAATTTCGCGTCCTACCCGCGTGTAACCACGCCCTGGCCGCGGCCGTAGCACGTCGTTCCGTGTCTGTACCGCGTCATTACCTCGTGTGTACCACGTGTGCCGCCTGCGGTTACACGTGGTCTAAAGTTTTGAGCAGCGCAAAACTTTTTCGCGCGGCCAACCGCGTGTCAATTTCCGACCGCGTGTAAAGCACGGCTGTATCTCGTCTGTATGGCGATCTCAAAGCGTCCAACAGCGTCTGCTTCACAGGCAGAAATTTCTGGCTGTGATTCAGCCTCGATGCGCCCGTGAAAGGCTGTGTGACCGGGCCCTAAGGCTAGTAAAAAGAAATGTTACTGGGATTTTTTTCTGTGTTTTAGCCAACTAGTGCATCAGAACTCGCCTGGTATTTTTTTCAAACGTATAGTTTTCACAAGTTATGAAAAAAATGAAGAATGCGGACACAAAGACGTTATGTAGACATTAATGGACATAATATAAATTGCTATCAAGTAGATAATAAAACAGAAAAATGCTAATCAATTTGTAGTGCATATTAGTGTATTATCGTTATATATAGTTGTCCCTCAGTGGTTATCGGACATCTTTGGGGCTGCCAAATTATGGCATCAACTCATTCATCAAAACAAATAAACAAAAAGCAATATCCTACAAAGTAATGTGAAAAAAGCTGGAATAATTGGGATGGTTAATAACCACCGCAGCCATGTGAAAAATACTTATTGGATAATGAACAAAAACGACTGCGAAGAAGTTTTTTTTACAATGATTGTTGATGAAAATAACAATCCCAATAATCCTGCTTTTTTTTTTTTCAAATTGCTTGACTAAGTCTTTGCCTCACCCAATATGGCGGCTGTAAAGACATCTCTGCCATAGGAAAATTAGATAAGTGACGATAAACAAATGTATACTATAAAATTGTATCAATTAGATAATAAACAAAAACACATTGCTAGGATATTCTTTGGCGCCACCATATTAGATGTGGTACATACACTCATTCATTTAGGCGAAATAAAAAAACAGCCAACCAGATAATGTATTGTAAATACAAGATATCAATTTATAGTATAGGTAAGATCTTATGATGCGGCCCGCATTTCAATGTCAATCATTACTTCTGGTTCAGGCCAGGTTTAAAATTTGATTTTGAGGTTCTGTTGGTATTATACAACATCATACATGGACTTGCTCCCTCATATCTTTTAGGTTTGATTTCCCCTTTTGTTCCGGTCCTCGATGTTGTGGAATGCTCTGCCCCCTGAGATTCGATCTGCAACCCTATTGGAACTGTTAAAATCTAGGCTTAAAACACAGTTCTATTTTGAAGCTTATGAATTACCTATATTTTCTATTGACAATATCTGTGTATTTATTGTTATTACAACATCCATTGCAGCCTGGTCATCCTGGAGGGGGATTACCTCATGTGCGGTCCATTCTCAAGGTTTCTTCATTTTCCTTATGTTGAGGTTTTTGAGTTTTTCCTTGCCTTCATGGAGGTTTTAGATCAGGGGATGGTGTAATAATAGTTTGTGGTTTGCAATAATCTATGGTCAGTGCAGCCCTTTGAGACTCCTTGTGATTAAGGGCTATACAAATAAAGATGACTTGACTTGCTGACTTAAAAAAAATATATATCTACCCATCATTCGTTCTGTTTCTTTTTTTTGTGAAGGATCTGCACAGCGCAGCATAAACACTTGATGGCACTGTAAGACACAGATAAGTGGGGGCGGAGTCGGCCCAGATCACCCATCTTTCCTCCTCCTGAGTCCTTATAATATAAATATGAAAATTCAGGTTTGCTTTGGGGTCTGTGCTTCAATTTAAGTTATTGGTCGAACACGGGCCCCATGGGCCGGGGGCGAACTGAATTTTTTAGGCGCGATCTTACCTCTCTTACCTCTTATTTACTACTCCCTCAATTATTGGCTTTGTGGCCTCCATATTGGATCTTTAATAAACTCATTAAAACAAGAAAACTGCAACTACAATTTTCTTTTATGGGTACAAATAAAAAAATCACTCCCACACCATATCAGTACAATCACTGATTTGGACTTTTGGACATTTGAACAGCAAATAGTTTTTAAGAAGGAAGGTAAAATAATGCGGGTTTTTTTTTTGGGTTGTGTCCTTTGAGTGTGGGGGGGTACTGGAAAGCGAGATCAGGCAGAACTGCAAAACTGATTTTAAAAATGTCAGTGAAGGACACGATGAAGACGCAATTGTGCCTCAGCCAACCAATGTTTCTTCATTGATCTCGCCTGTCAACATATACAACTGATGGCTGATACACAACATGGCCGAACGGAAACATCTTGTGGCGATTACTACGACTTCAGTTAAAAGATTCAGCACAGCTGAAACTTGGGATTTTAAATATTATATTGCTTGCTCCTAAACTTTAGTTGTGAATGATCTTATTCGTGATCACAAACTTAACCTGACTGGTCTGTGTGAAACCTTGTTGAGACCTGTGTCAAACCTACTATTTCTTTCAAAAGTACTTGAAAAATTTGTCGCACAGCAGCTGAATGATTTTATATCTGAGAATAATCTTTTTTAATCTATGCAATCAGGATTCAGGGCTAATCACTCTAATCCATCTAAATGCCTTGATTTGTTCTCAAAACTGCTCTGAATATTGACAAAAATGTAGGTGAAACATTTGACCCAAATCTGTCCTTTTAAACATACGTTAAGAATATTACTAGAACCGCTTTTTTCCATCTTCGCAACATTGCTAATATTCGCCCTGTGCTGCCTCAGTCTGATGCAGGGTTTATAATTGATGCGTTTGTTACCTCCCGTCTCGATTGCTGTAATGTACTACTCTCCGGTCTTCCGAAGTCCGAAATCAAGAGCCTGCAGCTGGGTAAAGGCTTTTAACACAGACAAGAAAGTCAAAGGGGCGGCAGTAGCTCAGGAGGCAGAGCGCTCGTCTTGGGCTCAAGAGATCGCAGTTTGAATCCCGGCTCCTCCGTGTTACATGTCGAAGTGTCCTTGGGTAAGACACTGAACCCCTAATACCCCCAATATGCAGGTTAGCGCCTTACATGGCTGCACGGCCGCTATTGGGAAATGTGAAGCACACTGTAAAGCGCTTTGGGAAGTCTTGACTTGAAAAAGCGCTATATAAATGCAGATCATTTCATTCATAAGGTTCCGGTTTCCAACATGGCGGCGCGTGTTTACGTAGAGGCTAGTTGCTATCCGGCTATCATACTATTTACCACTGTCCTCCTGCTTTCCTTTTTGGATACATGCGTGGCCAATAAGACCTACAGCCGGGAGGAGCTCATCCGACTGGGTGGGTGTCTAAATTTCGACTTTTCGGGCACTTTCTATACGACCCATGACATCCCGAATGAGCTCCAAAGGGACTCGGGTTCGCCCTGCTTTCCCGCTCCACCGAAGAAAAAGAAAAATCGAAAACTAAGACGGCGCAAAGACAGAAGACAGAAGCGAGGATGTCGTGCAGGGAAGCGTGTGAATGACATGAAGATCTGTCTAATCCAACCATCATTTCTTCGTCGATTCTGCGAGTCAACCGACGCCTGAAGCCCAACGCACACGAACGGCATCTCGTGACGATCTCTACAAAGACTACAGCTAAGTTAAATGATTCAAAGCTAAAATTTGGTCTTTTGAATGTTAGATCGCTTGCTCCTAAAGCTTTACTTGTAGACAATATTATTCGCGATTATAAACTTAACTGTTTCGGTCTCTGTGAGACTTGGTTACGCTCGGATGAGTTTTTACCACTAAATAATGCTTCTCCACCAGACTACGCTAACAGCCATGTAGCACGTTCTTTGAAAAAGGGTGGTGGTGTTGCACTCATTTTTGAAAAAATGCTCAAATTTACTCCTCGTACCTCTAATAATCACAAGTCGTTCGAGGCTCTTGTGATGAGGTCCTCTCCATTGTCAATTTATGTAATAACTATCTATCGCGCTCCAGGACCATACACAACTTTCTTAGAAGAATTTGCTTAACTTTTGTCTGAACTAGTAACCTATGCAGACAAAATTATAATTATGGGGGACTTTAACATTCATATGAACTCCCCACTCAGTTCACTTACTATTGCGTTTAGGTCTCTAATTGATGCATTTGGTTTTAATCAACTGGTTGATTTGCCAACCCATAAAAATGGAAACACACTAGACTTGATTCTGACTCGAGGAGTTTTAACCTCAAACATTATGGTGTTACCGTGTACTACCGTTATCTCGGATCATTATTTAGTTACCGTATTTTCTGCACTATAAGGCGCACCTAAAAGTCTTATTTTTTTTCAAAAGCTGACCATGCGCCTTATAACACAGTGCGCCTTATATATGGCTCAATATTAAATTCGCAAGGTCTCGCAACTACGAGAAACAGCCGCCGACTCCATTTTTCGCGCTGTGCATACTGGGAAATATTAAACGATTGGTAGTTGCCGGGGCTCGTGTTGTATTTGTTTACTAAGTGGCAAAATGGCTACCCCATTAAACTGCTTAATTCATATTCAACAAATACAGTATTTGTCTGAATCCAGGGTTATGACTGGTGAAGATGTAAAGCACAATTTACCTTAAACAAACGCAGAATTATTCAGAATGTCACGTTTGAGAGAGAGAGAGAGCGAGAGAGAGAGAGAGAGCGAGATTCTCTTTCATACGTGCATTTGTATAAGAAAATGGCTCCTGTTAAGAGACACGCGTACAACGCCGAGTTTAAACTCAAAGCGATCAGTCACGCAGCACAACACGGCAATAGACCGGCAGCGAGAGAGTTAAACTTAAATGAATCGATGGTACGGAAGTGGAGAAAGGATGAAGATAAGCTCCGCCAAGTAAGGAAAACTCAACAAAGTTTCCGTGGCAATAAAGCAAGATGGCCAGAGTTAGAGGAGACACTTGAACAGTGGGTTGTTCAACAAAGAGCGGCAAGCAGAAGTGTCAGTACGATAACTATACGTATGAAGGCAACAGCGCTGGCACAAAAACACCGGACGTGTTGGATGGCCCATTCACTGAGATATGGTCAATTCGAACACAGCAGAAGAAGAATTCGAGGGATTCGTCGATGAGGAGCTTATAGAGTGATCTTTGTTTTTCTTTTGTGTGTTTACGTTTTACATTTTACAGTTATTATGTTATTGCTTTGCACTCGTTGTTTTTGCACATTACGAGTGTCACTTTATTGCGATTGCACTAACGTTTCATTTAAAATAACAGTATCAGACGTTTTTTTCTTTGCGTGTTGACTAAATGGACAAAAAATAAAATGATATGTCGATGTTGTTCAAAGATGTTAAAGATGTGTCACGAAAATGCTTTACCTCAGAGAAAATAATAAAACGGCTGTTTATTTATTTTGGGAGTGAAAGGAGTTGTGGAAAGCTTGTTTGTTAATAAAGTTTGACCTTTTTGAATGTTTTGTTGACATTCCCTTGAGCGTGGCAACATCTAGAGGTTGCATAAAGTAACTACATTCTCTACTGTAGTCAAGTCGTCACATTTATTTACCGTAAATAGCCCTTAATCCCAAAAATGTCTCGAAGGACTGCACAGGATTACAATTACAAAATTGCACAATTACCTGATCTTAAACCAGCATGCACTTATAGCGCCTTATAATGGGGTGCGTCTTATGTATGGCATAAGTTTTAAAATATATCATTCATTGAAGGTGCGCCTTATAACATGGTGCGCCATATAGTGCGGAAAATACGGTACATTTGAGGTGCTAGCTAAATGTAGTGTTAAAAAAAAATGAAGGATTTAGCGGACGCAATATAAGCACTGGCACAGTTTCTGAGCTCTCCGATATTCTTCCAGGAGCAGTTGCGTCCTTTCCTTCCTACATAGGCTCCATCAAACCACTCCTAAATGAATTCAACGCTACCCTGGCTAGTGCCCTGGATTCAGAAGCGCCCATCCGGTATAAATCACGACCTAAGAGACGCACACCTTGGTTTAATGATGAAACTAGATCCCTTAAACGAGAATGCAGGAAATCTGAAAGAAAATGGCGCGCTACCAAGCTTGAAGTTTTCCATCAAATCTGGTGTTATGGTTTGTTGTAGTATAAAGCGGCCCTGGCCTCTGCAAAATCAGCCTACCTTTCGAAGGTGATTGCGTCACAAAAGAACAATCCCAAGGTCCTTTTCGACACTGTAGCATCGCTCACAAGGCAAAAGACTATCCCAGATAGCTCCACTCATTCTGCCCACGACATAATGGTCTTCTTTACTAAGAAGATCCAAAGCATACAGGAAAAAATTGCTAAAGACAGTATTAATTCAACACATACTAAAGCACTCAAATCTATAAATGCACGACATGGTGGCTGTCCAGGGATTTTGTCCCGTTTTAGTGAACTGTCACTCGATATTCTTAAACAGATGGTGAATACGGCCAAACCGACGACTTGCCAGTTCGACCCGCTCCCAGGTTCACTTATTAAAGGTCTCTTTGGCGTTCTTGCACCTTCAGATCTAAATATTTTAAACATATCACTCTCCTCAGGTGTAGTTCCAGCTGCTTTTAATTCCGCCGTCATTAAACCCACACTAAAACGACTCAACCTTGATCCAGAAAATGTATGTAATTATAGACCTGTGTCAAACCTACCGTTTCTTTCTAAAATACTTGAAAAAGTAGTGGCACAGCAGCTGAATGATTTCATGTCCGAGAACAATCTCTTTGAATCAATGCAATCAGGATTCAGGGCTAACCACTCTACTGAGACAGCTCTGATTAAGGTAACCAATGATCTCCTACGGGCAATGGACTCTGGCGCATCATCACTTTTGCTGCTGCTGGACCTTAGTGCTGCATTTGACACAGTGGACCATAATATCTTGCTAGAACGGTTGGAAAAATAGATTGGTCTCTCAGGAAACGTCCTATTATGGTTCAGATCCTACCTCTCAGATAGGACACATTGCGTTAAATATGGCGAATTGACATCTGAGCCATTTAGTGTTACTTGTGGTGTTCCGCAGGGTTCAGTGCTTGGCCCCCTTCTTTTCAGCATTTATATGCTTCCACTAGGTGATATTATTCGCAAGTATAATATCAGTTTCCATTTCTACGCAGATGACACTCAACTCTATCTTCCGATGGAGGAATCTGCCACACTAAACTGTGGAAATTTGGAGGCCTGCCTCACTGACATAAAAGAGTGGATGTCACTCAATTTCCTGCATCTTAACTCTGAAAAGACTGAAATGTTAGTTATTGGTTCATCTAAGTCCCGTGACTTATTCTCTAAAACCGCCGTGAACATAGACAATTGCCACATCACACAGAGCGACTCACTTAAAAATTTAGGTGTCATTTTCGACCCCGATCTGTCCTTTCAAACACATGTGAAGAAAATTACTAGAACCCCTTTCTTCCATCTCCGTAACATTGCTAGAATTCGTCCTATACTGTCTCAGTCGGATGCGGAAATCATAATTCACGCGTTTGTTACCTCCCGTCTCGACTACTGTAATGCACTACTTTCCGGTCTTCCGATGACCAGACTCAAGAGTCTCCAGCTGGTACAAAATGCGGCAGCGAGGCTTTTAACAAGGACAAAAAAGTACGATCACATCACTCCAATTTTAGCTAACCTGCATTGGCTCCCTGTTAGCCTAAGATGCGATTTTAAGGTTCTCCTATTATTATACAAAATCATACATGGACTTTCCCCCTCATATCTTTCAGATCTGATCTCCCCCTATGTCCCGGCCCGAAGCCTTCGTTCCGAGAGCGCCGGTCTTCTGGTGATCCCAAGAGCCAAGAAGTGTTCCGCTGGTTCGAGAGCGTTCTCCATCCGGGCACTGGTGTTGTGGAATGCTCTTCCCCCTGAGATCCGATCTGCAACCTCAGTGGAAATGTTTAAATCTAAGCTTAAAACTCACTTTTACTCTATAGCATACGAATAACCTAAACCTCTTATATGTAATAACTGTGAAGCCCTTAGAGACTAATTGTGATTAAGGGCTATACAAATAAAAATGACTTGACTTGACTTGATCACATAACCCTGATTTTAGCTTAACTGCATTGGTTCCCTGTCAGCTTAAGATGTGATTTTAAGGTTCTGTTGGTATTATATAAAATCATGCATGGACTTGCTCCTTCATATCTTTCTGATTTAATTATCCTCTACGTTCCTGTCCGGAGCCTTCGCTCTGAAGATGGTGGTCTACTAGTAATCCCAAAAGCCAAGAAGAGATATGCAGGTTCGAGGGCGTTCTCCATTCGGGCCCCAGTGCTGTGGAATGCTCTGATTTGATCTTCAACCTCAGTGGAACAATTTATATCTATGCTTAAAATACACTTATATTCTATCGCTTACGAATGACCTATATTGCATGTTGTGTATTGTTTGTTAATGCTATGGCTATTGGAACCTGGTCATCCTTTTCATTTGTTTTTGTATTTCATATTAGACCTTATTCTTTTTATATTTTATTTTGAAATTGATTGTTTGTTAATGCGGCATCGATTGCAGCCTGGTCATACTGGAAGAGGGGCTACCTAATGTGTGGCCCCTTCTTAAGGTTTCTTCATTTTCCTCATGCTGAGGTTTTTGAGTTTTTCTTTGCCCTCATGTTGGTTTCAGATCAGCAGGGGATGGTGTAATAATAGTTTGTGGTTTGAAATAGTCTGTGATCTGTGCAGCCTTTTGAGACTCCTTTCTGATTAAGGGTTATACAAAAAAATATGACTTGACTTGAGTGTGCAATAATTCCCCATTATGCACAAACCACAAAAAACATGCTCAAGGTGGTGTCTGTTGTCGAAAAACAGGCTTACACCAGTTCATACTGCAGCACACGTGCAATAGCGCTGGCGTGCTGTCTCCATTGCCCGGCCCCCAGCGGGGTTCTTATATGTACAATGTTTTGAGTGTCTTTGCTCTGTTGCTATGGTTACCAGAGTCTCACAGTACCTCCTGTGGCGGCGTGAGTGGTTACCGTGGCGACTGGGGCTCGAAAGCCGGTCACTGCAGCGACTCTGCGACAGGGCGCTTGTGTTTGAGCGTGTCGATGAGTGAGAGGACACCTCGCTTGACGCTGGTTGAGACGCGGCGGGGCACAGAGTCACCAGGTGGAGACGAGCCGCAAGCCTTGTGAGAAAGCGGCCGAGCCACCAAGCACTTCTGGTAGCGCAGCTGATGGCAGAGAAAAGGGAGCCGGGGTCTTATCAATTGTACTAACTTTATGATGATTTATGACAAATAGTTAACTGTACTTGATTGCCTTCATTGTTATTGATAGCTTGATCTGAATGTTTGTGTTTTTGACCGTTAATTGCCGGCATATCCCGTTTTCCCAGTATATTTACCTTCCGAACAACTTCCCTTAATTTTTTTTTTAGAAAGAAGCACATTTTTATTGCCTATTTATTTAACTGATTATTACTTCTTTTCTTCCTTCCTTTTTATTATTCCTTAAAAAGCTGCTTTTCTTCTTTTCTCTGTTTTCTCCCCTCTTTCAATAATTGCTTTCCTTCCTTCAATAGCGAATCCCTCCCTTCCTCCAATAACCATTTCCCTTTCTTCCTTTAATAAAAGCTTCCCCTCCTTCTTTGCTGACTTGGTCTCCCCTCCTAATTCCTACAATAACTGCTTCCTTTCACCGTTCTCTAACTTCCTCCCTTTCATCGTTCCCTAATTTCATTCCTACGTGTCATCGTTCCACTAGTTTCTTTCTTTCTTTCATCTTTCTCCAATATCCTTCCTCCCTTTCATCGTTTCCCAATTTACTTCCTCCCTTTCATCGTTCCCCAATTTCCTCCCTCCCTCTGAACCCACCCTTCCTACCATTGTTAGTTCCTTCCTTTCATTGTTCTCTAGTTTCCTTCCTACCTCTCTTGTATTATTATTGCTTGCCTTGCTTACTCCCCGCAATTTAATAACTGCTTTGTTCCTTTTTTCCTCCTTCCCTTATTTCCTTCCTTCGTTTCATTGTTCCAATAACCTTCCTACCCCCCTTCCTATCCCTCTCTTACCTTTCATTGCTTGTCTTACTTTCTCCCATCTTTCAATAACTGCTTCCTTTCCCATCTTCCTCCTTTCCTTATGTCCTTCCTCCTTTTCAACGTTCCCTCATTTCCTTTTTTCAATCACGTCTTCCCTTCCTTCAAAAACTGCTTCCCTCCCTACCCGCTTCCCTTTTTTTCTTTCAAGAGCTGGTTTCCCTAATCTTTCATCTTTTCAACAACTCCCATCCTTATTCCTTCCTCTCTTCAATAACTGCTTCCCCTATTCCCCCTTCTCTTAATTAACTGCTTCCCTTATTCCTTTCTTCCTTCAAAACCGTTTTCCTTTCTCTCTCCCTCTAATTTCTGCTTCCCCTTATTCCTCCAATCCTTCGATAACCACCTCCAATCCAACTGATTAGTTTTTCCGACTTTCCTTCTATATTTACTTACGTTATTCATCCCTCCCTTCCTCCTTCTTTTCCTTTATTTTTTCCTCTCTCCCTTACTTCAAAATCTGCTTCCTCAACTTCGTTCCTTCCTTTATATCACCCCCTTCTTCAAAAACTCTCTGCTTTGAATGGAGTGTGAACATTCATCTTTATTTATGACAAACTTCTTAGACGCCACACAATTACAGAATCTTTTGAACTTTACAATAAAACAATTAGTAGTCCCAATAAATATTGCATCTTGCCTTTGGAGTGAAAGACAATTTTCACTTTATATTAAACAGTACATAAAATAGGGAATATTTGAAAGGCCCCTCTTTAGAAATGTGTCACAGGTTTCGTTGCAAAACATGCCAATCCTTTTGTATTCAAACTCAACACATGAATCCACTTTAAATGGTCCTCGCAAAGTCTCTTATCACTCCTTACTCCAGTGCCCACATAATAGCCTTAAAACGCACTTCTCCCATTTCCTTTTAATAAATTGAACGTAGCAGAGCCCCAAAAGGCACATCGGTTTTTTATCTTTCACTTTTCAGCTCAAGCCAATTTAACACTGCTCTGACGGCAAATCGCTGCGCGAGAGGCGTGACGGCTGCCCTAGAATACATCTGAAGCCAGGAAAAACGTGACTTCAGGAACGTTCGTTTTAGAAACTCACCATACACGCCGCCTGGACAGCCTCGGATACCCCTCCTGCGTTGGGCTCGCACCAGAAGACATGACAGTCGTAGCGATGGCCGCCTGCATCCATAATGAAGGCAAAGGTGCGTACGTCCTGGCCCACGCCCATAAATGACAGGAAGCGAACACGGCACTCCACTAGCACTTCTTCTTTGTCCTGGGTAGAACGAAAACAAATTTCATCCATGAATCCATAATTTGTTATTATTTCAGATAATTAGGTCGTTTTAGGTTTTTTTGCCCTCCCTGTGGCTTACTTTTCCAGACATTTAAATTTGAAACTGACCTCATCTTTCCTGATAGTAACTGTGGCATCAGCCACATTAAGGGCCACAGGAGTCCAGTCTTCCTTGTTGGAAGAACCTACTAAACTGCCTATGGCGCCGTTTAATATGTCCATGCCTGTAAGGAAAAAAGTCACTTTTTCAAGACATTTAAGAAAAAAAATATGGATCAAGGTTCTTACAGTTGCTGGAAACCAGTGTTTGAAATAACATCTGCTCTGCATCTTTTACGTAGCGCGTACAACTTACAAAACTTCTCCGCCCGGGTGGCCGACAACTTTTTCATGAAAGAAAAATATATATATATATTTTTTTTTTCAAATCAAACGTTTGCTTTATTCCGATTTCTGAATTTTGGTTTGTTTTGCAATGGGCTCTATGCACTAGAGACAATGACATATTTCCGGAAAAATCTCAGGATGGTTTGAAGTTTCCGGTCAGCGCTGGTCTCAATGTTATTATGCAAGCAACAAATCCGCCGAAGCCGAATACGGATTTGTTTTTGGACGTTATTTGCAATCAATTTCAACTCTTCTTATGCCCACCGAAGGTCAGAATGACTTGTAAACGCACAAATGTTTGTTTTAAAAAACGGGGAGACAGTTCGGCCAGCCACCACTGCTGTGTACCTCAATGTACAGCATCTGCTAATTCGGTCCTGAGCTTCTATTCGATCCCCTAAAACTCCGAATTACGAAAACGGTGTGTCATCAATAATCGAAGAGATTACTTCATGGTTAAAAATAGCTCTCGAGTGTGTAGCCGACAAAGCTCGGACCTGATAGCTATTGTTTCATGTCAATTCATTTGCACATTGAAAGGTATTTTGACATATATGTGTACTAGAAAAGCAAATAAACGTATTGTTTCATACAATGCAATACAGCCTTGTCCCTATGAATGCGCTGCACAAGAATGTCTTCAATTGGCAAAGATAACAAAGTCACACCATTCAACTGCCCCTGGACTTGCCAATAATGGTAATAGCTTTCTTTCAGCTTATACACACCATGATTAATTCTGAGGTACAGGTACTTGCAATCTATGTAACTTTGTGTATTTTGGCATTTAATTTCAACGAGTCCAAATGATGGTCACTCAATAGGGTCGTATACCAGACCATCAGGTGATGCACCCAACCACGGTGCATCTGGATGAACCACAATCCCACAAGTGGTTAAGTTTACATTTTTTTAAAATGGCATAATCCTTAAGGCACTTGATTCTATTTGCAGACCCCTCTTCATGTGTTCAGTTTGTCGTGTTCCTCGGATGAGTCTTTCTGCCAGGTTTTCTGCTTTGCTCTGAGCAACATGACTGACCTGGAAATGTGAGGCAGTTACTCTTGCTTTTTCAAGTTTGGTCTGTGGTGCTGCGCTGGACGCTCGGACAATTCTCCGGACATCATTTACTGTGATCTTTGGCAACTCCAACAAACAGCGTGTATAAGTTAACTCCGCCATGAAATTATTTCGCGCATTGTTCGTACTGTTTACGAGACCGGAAATGACTAACCATCCTTACTCGAGCGCGGATGTGAGTCGTGTATTGAGGCCATTTGCATACTCGGCAGCCGATCAGAAGACTGCATCAAATAACTTCGTGCTTTCGGATTTTCCCGTGTGTTACAAGGTCGCGCATTTGCATATCATTGTGCAAAGTAGACGCACAGAGAACACAAGAAAAATCGATAAGTGGTTAGGAATCATGCCAAAACCTCAGCCCAAGAAGAAATATTCAAAAGAAGCAAAATTTATGATGCTACAAAACGTAAACGTGCATTAAAAAGAAGTGTGAAAAGAGGAGTTCACGTGGCTTGTAGCAGACGACGCAACGCAAACATTGCATGAATGAAGATGAGTTAATACAGGTACATACTGACAGCAATGTCATATACATGCAATGAATGTTATAAGTAGATTTATAACAAACTTAATTTTAAAGTGTTGTTCTGTTATATATTCTGATTATCATTCCTTAATACTTTGCAACAAATGTTTTTTTTGCGATTAGTCGTTGTTGTGTATGTAGTAGGGTTGTAGCAGGATTCAGAGACAGGCACGGACGGTACATTCATAGAGTGTTTACTTCACTTCTTCCTCGGTAGTTCTCAAGCACAAGTACAAGGCTGCGCATTAGTATACAGCGACACCGCAGGAAGGGGAGTGTATTAGACGACACCACATATTCCCTTTTTGTTAGAATAGGACACAAACAGTAGCATTAATCTAAAATACGCAATAACTCTTCGGTAAGTATGAGCTGATAGAAAACATACATTTCAATATTCATTACCAGATTAGAGGTAAATATTTATCAAAGGTAAGCAATATTGTAAGGAACTATACTGTCAATATCGGTAAGCAAATATGTGTAAACCGTAAAACGTAAGCAGACTGTATGAAGATCACATCATAAACAAACATGACAATTTTTAAAACAATGAACATTCATCATGTCTTTTTTTTTTTTTTTTTTTTTAAACATCACCACATCTTTCTCTATCTTTTTTTTTTTAAGTCACGTAATCTTGAAGCCATGCAGGAGCATGTCGTATTCTCGGTGCACTCGGAGAGGGATGTGGTGAGGGCACAGTTTCAGTTTCAGGTTCAGGTGGCTCAGCACCTTGGTTGCTCTGCAGGAGGCAAACATCAGCATCAGCAGGCTGAGGCGCTGAAGCAGCAGCACAGGTGGAAGAATGGGCAAGGTGGAAAGCATTCCACACCTTTCCATCAGACAGCAGATAAGTGGCTGGACCCTTTTGGGCTACCACTGTCAGTGGCTTGGTGAACTTTGAGTGTCCTTTGGCAATGATTCCAGGTTTGCGGATGCGAACCGCAGAGCCAATCTGGAAGCTTGGTGATTTTGCACCGCGACGTTTGTCGATGTATCGTTTTGACTTCCGTTGTTTGTTTTGTATGTTTTGTAGCATGTTGCCTTTGTCAGCAGTGGGACGCATGGAGTGAAGACCTGTGATGTGAAGCTTTGTATTCAGTGGTCTACCATGCAACAGTTCAGCGGGGGATACTGAAGTCACGGCATATGGTGTGGCTCTGTAAGTCTGTAAAAACTCAGTGAAGAAGGTTTTCAGTCGTTTACCTTCGATGTTGGCTGTTTGTAGACAGTCCTTGAAGACTCTGTTGAAACGCTCAATTTCACCGTTGGCCTGTGGGTAGTACACAGAGCTGCGACGGTGTGTGATGTTCTTGTCACTAAGGAATGCTTCAAACTCGGTCGACACGAACTGAGGGCCATTGTCAGTAACAATTTCCTGTGGATTACCTTCTCTGCTAAACACAATGGAAAGAAAAGTCATAACAGAGGCAGAAGTAACATTTGAGCAGAAGGCAATCTCAGGCCATCGGCTGTAATAGTCAATGAGGGTGATGGTGAAGCGGCAATCAGCAGGCGCAGAGTGAATAGGACCAACAATGTCCACAGCAACCTTTTCCCAGGCAGCAGTTGGGGTAGGCACAGGCTGTAATGGGGCAGTGCGTGTGGTTGCGGTTTTGTCATGCTGCAAGCAGGTGGTGCATGATTTGATGGCGAGCTCAACGTGAGAATCCATTCCAGGCCACCAGTCCAAGTCTCTCAGTCTTTGTTTTGTGCGAACGATCCCTTGGTGTGTAGCATGAGCAAGTTGGATCATTTTTTTCCTGTAGCCGATGTGGTATCACAACACGATGAGTGCCACGCACAATGACACTGTTCTGCAAGGCAAGCTCATTTTGCACACGGAAGTATGAAACAATGAGGGGGTCAAGGCCTTTTGCAGTACGAGGCCATCCCTTCTGCATGTAGTGTCGCACCTTCTGTAGCACTGGACATTCCTCACACGCACTGGAGAGCTCATCAGCAGTGACTGCAGCAAAATCAGGAGACACAGCAGCCACCATCTCCATGATGCCATCATTTTCCAGTTTCGTCAGCTCCTCCGACACCTTGTCACGCACGGCATATGGGAGTCTGCGTAGCTTTTGCTGGACTGGAGGGACGTCTGCACGCACTTTAACTTTGTGTATAAAACCTGAAGCAACGCCTAAAGCATTTGTAGTGTTGACAGAGTGACTCATCTCCGATGCAGCAGGTGTTGTAATCTGCCCATCTTGTATGTGGAGGCGAAGTGCAGTGAACAGGTCCATTCCCAGTAGTGGAGTACCGTCAGGAACTATGTAGAAATCAGTATGTGCACTCTGGTTGCAGTATGTAGCAGTAAGTTGAAGACAGCCCAACACTGGAATTGGCTTCTTCATGTAGGTCACCAGACGTGCAGTAGGCTTTGAGAGAGGCAAGTGCATGAATGATTGTCTGTAAATTCTCTCTGGCAGAATTGAGACTGCTGAACCAGTGTCCACAAGCAGGTCAGTAGTAATTGACTGTTCATCATTCGCATGGAGAGAAACTGTACACGTAAGGCGCTTTGGGACTGCAGCTGTAGGGGCTACATGACACACAGTAAGTTCTGGGACAGTAACTTCTCTTAATGATCGAGTAGGAATTTCGCTGCGGCACACTTTACTAAAATGTCCAATTTTTTCACATTCGTTGCATTTTGAATTTTTAGCAGGGCATTTGGGGTCATTTGCTAGATGAGAGTTGAAGCCACAACGGTAGCAGGTTTTGTGTTGATTCCTTTTATCTCTTGAGCGCTGTGTATGCGTACTGCTCTGATTCCTTTTATCTCTTCGTTGCACAAGCTTCACAGGAACGTCGGGCACGTGCACAGGAGCAATAGCATTAGCTTCTGACATAGCGGATTCGATTTGTGTGGCAATAGCGATCGCTTTGTCAAGTTTTAAGTCCGTTTCCAACAGCAAGCGTTCTCTGATTCTCGAAGAGGACATCTTCTCAATGAATTGATCCATAATCATATCATCAGCAAACGTGCCAAAGTCACAGTTCGCAATTAATTCCCTCAATGCAGCAATGAACTGAGCAGTGGTCTCGCCCGGTCTCTGGGCACGCCGACGGAACTTGATACGCTGAGCAACGACATTAATCTTCGGTACAAAGAAGGTTTCTAGCGCATCACAGGCGAATTTGTAAGAAGTGCCAGTGTCGGGAAGGGAAAGAAAAATTCTCTGCCCTTCTGTGCCTAAACAGTGCAGCAGTAGTGCGCGGTCTCGTTTGTCTGGCATTTCGTTAGCAGTCAATGCTAGCAGGTAATTTTAGAACATCTGAATCCACGTGATGTACAACATCGTAGGCTCACCCGGGGTTTCAAGCAAAGCAAGGGGTTGTGAGATTCCGATCCAAGTCATCCTCGTCGCCAAAATGTTGTGTATGTAGTAGGGTTGTAGTAGGATTCAGAGACAGGCACGGACGGTACATTCATAGAGTGTTTACTTCACTTCTTCCTCGGTAGTTCTCAAGCACAAGTACAAGGCTGCGCATTAGTATACAGCGACACCGCAGGAAGGGGAGTGTATTACACGACACCACAGTCGTCTTGTTGTGTTTAAGTTGTGAAAAATAGGGCAGGCAACTTTATGGCTGGGCAGGCAACTTTTCAGAGTTGTCTGCCCTGGTGTCCGGTAACTTTTTGTCACGAGTTTCAGACACTGTTGAAACCCTTGAAAATGCTTGAATATTAATATTGTGTTTTCAAGATCAGGAAAATGCTTGAAATTTGGGCGGCTAGTGGAGAAACAAAAAAGTGTAGAAAAAAGATTACGAGGGAAAGCAAGAATTTGTCACGAGTCAAGACTAGCTGTGGTAAGCGAGTGACACTGAAGAACGAAGCAACATTCATCTACACCAAGCAGCCAACAATAACCATAACGGCTAGTGGCAAGCCATACTGTAGCCTGCAGCCAAGAGGCTAACATAAAGGATACAGTGAAAAACAGTTGAATATGACCAGCGCCGGATTAAAAGTAAGCATATTGAATATTAGTTTTAAAGATTTTTAATTTGTGTTTGGTAGAACACTGCAAAATGCCCTACAAATGAAATTGATTTTTCCAGTGATTCTGGATGATTATGATTTCAATCGAAATTAAATTTATGCATAAACCTAATCCAACAAACAGTACTTGATTAAAACTTTTTTTTTTCAAAACTTTCATACAAGATTGCATTCGATTTAATGAAAACTTAATAGCTTATAAAGAATAAATAAGAAATTCAACTGTAAACCTAACCACATCATGTTAATCACTTAATTCAATATTCTGCCATTAATGCAAAATATGAAAAGCGATTGAAATTGATTTGGTGAATTTCAAAATGTAGAAAACTTACCAAAATTTTTATTCCTTCGAATGGTCAACAAATCAAATTTGTTTAACTCATTGCCTGGTCCTGATTTTTACGATAGCTTAAAAGAAAGAAAAACAAAACGTACCTATTGGTCTGGCAACAGGCATCATCCCGAGGTAGAGCACTTGAAACTTCTGGACCAATTCAGTCTTTGGTGTAGGGAATTCTGCCAACAATAAAAATTAAAATCCACGAAAGCAGTTTGTTTGCTTTGAACGATGAACGTGGACGTGGACAAAAAGCCAACCTTGTAAAGGGAGATCCAAACTCGCCTGAATTCTGTCCTGGAGCGAACCTCCCGCCATCGCTTTGGCATTCTTTCGCTCCGTCATTATCTAAAAGAAGTAGAAATGTTGTTTCCAGTTGTTTTTACTCACTGAAAAAAATGCACATTATTCAAAATGCTCGTAGAGTGGACCCCCGGGACATGTCGACTAAAGGCGGGCCGATTATTGGCTCCGATATTTGGGAATTTGACGGATATCGGTAACGGCATATTTATTTATTTGACATGCCGATTATTAAGCACAACACCGAGAAACTATTGATCCTCTCTCTCTCCCTCTCATGCCTCTTGATTCACGCTACCCATCCCGTGCCTTCTGATTGGATGAACGACCGGGGGCAGAAGCAGTAACCACGCCGCACTTTTCGACTGGAGCGAATATTTTTCACATTTGCAATTTTTGTCTTTTTCTCTCTCAGCCCCCTTTTGTGACCACCCTTGACTGAAACGTCGAGGTAATGTCAGCAACTTGCAGGGACGCACACGCGGAAGCAGACAACACCGGTGTTGTGCCCAATTCCAACTCCCAGGCAGAATCTGACTCCCCTTCACTTGAATGCGCAGTCTTTTTTTCCTATGCTTCTCAGTGCTGCGCTTCCAATAGAACGCGATTGTAGTCTGTATAATGTGTTTATTGAAAAATATTGATTTGCATGATTAAAACCAATGAGCGATCGTTGTCTATATAATGAGTTTTTAAGACACTTATTTATGCGAACGTCACCAACATTGGAGGCGACCCAATGTAGTTAAACTTTATAATATTTACAACCACGACTAGTAGTACACAAGTAGGCTTTGTATAGCTTACTATAGTAACCGCATCGTAATGCATGTTTATAGTTTGCTATAGTAACCTTATTGTAATGCATGTTTATTGTACAGTACTTAGTTGTTTATCTGACTCTCCAATGTCCTTTTTGCAAAGTGAGACATGCTTCAAACCTATTGTGCTGTGTGGCTTTGGGAGACTCCAGAGGAATACCACACTTATTAGTCATGTGAATGCGAAAGATGAGTCATGCTAGTTGTGATGACAATCTAATTTAGTACTGCAAAAGATTTTTGAGCGCCATTAATGTTTTATTTGAATTCATAAGACATATTCTTTGTTTCTTTTCACATCATTAAAAGTTTCTCTTGCCAATTTTTAAGCTTTTACAGCAAATTGATATTCGCTCCAGATATTAGTTGTCGGCCTCCTCTTTATACTAATAATCGGTATCGGTCCTGAAAAACCCATATTGGTTGATCTTTAATGACGACCCTGCCTTGTGACGTTTTCGCTTTATGGTACTGAATAAGATGCTTTTTCTGCCCCTCTTTAGAAATTTAGCTTTTGCTGTGTTCATACGTATATAGTTGTGTCTCAATCACACACAAAAATTACCCCGGCTAAGTGGCCTGGTCGTAACCAATCGACAACAAGACTATTATTAGGAATAAAGAGGCAATTAAAGCAAGATGTCTGTCTGCGATTGGTCGAAGTAAAATCAAATGCTGGTCGCTATTGGTTTGCTTCACGGCATCATTAAAAATGCAGAAGATATTGGCTAAAGTACATCCCCACAGTGCTCCCATTTTCTCTTGGATCAGTTCAAAATTTGGTGTGCTTTGTAAAAACTTTGCGAGTCAGCAATACTATTCTAAGTTTTTGTACTGTATTTATTCACTCTGGATCCAAGCAACGGCTTAGTTTGGCATGGAAGGAGCAGACGTGTCCCCACCAATATTGAGCAATAATTATTTTGTCCCCACAAATATTATGTGAACACTTAAAAAGTGAGCTGTGTCCCCACCACTCCATCAAACCTATGCCCCAGGGTCCAAGGCTTGCTGTGTTGCTAAAGGATAGATAGATAGATAGATAGATACTTTATTCATCCCCTAAGGGAAATTCACATTTCCAGCAGCATCCCTGAGCTGAGAACAGTACAATAATAAAGCCAAAAGAATACAATATACAAATACCCAGTGTGACGTGCAAATGCCCACTGTAGCGTGTTATATAGAGTAACTAAATAGTGCTACACAGAATACATATTGCAGTAAGATTCGGTAATATCCAATGTAGGTGGTGTGGTTTAATGTGGGCCTTTACTCTGCCGGGTGGAGTTAAAGAGCCTCATGGCATGAGGAAGAAAAGATCTCTTCAGTCTGTCCGTAGTGCAAGACAGTGACAGCAGTCTGTCGCTGAAACTGCTCTTCTGTCTGGAGATAATGCTGTGTAGTGGATGCGATGGATTGTCCATGATTGACCTCAGCTTTTTCAGTGCTCGTCTCTCAGCTACTGTTGTTAGGCTGTCTAGCTCTTTGCCCACAACAGAGCTCGCTTTCCTAGCCAGTTTATTGAGACGAGAGGCATCCTTCTTCTTGACGCTGCCTCCCCAACACGCTGCCGCATAGAAGAGGGCGCTTGCCACTACTGTCTCATAGAATATTTTCAGGAGCTTTTTGCAGATGTTGAAGGAGGCCAGCCTTCTGAGGAAGTAAAGTCGGCTTTGCCCTTTCCTACATAGAGCTTCTGTGTTGGCAGTCCAGTCCAGTTTGTTGTCCAGCTGCACACCCAGGTATTTGTAGGTCTGGACAAATTCTACACATTCTCCCTTGATGGTTACAGGAACCGGGTGAGTTCTGGTTCTCCTGAAGTCCACCACCATCTCTCTGGTCTTGGTGGTGTTTAGGTGCAGGTGGTTTGCGTCGCTCCATCGGACAAAGTCCTGAATCAATGTCCTGTACTCCTCCTCCTGCCCGTTTCTGATACATCCCACGATCGCAGTGTCGTTGGCAAACTTTTGCACATGGCAGGACTCAGAGTTGTACTTAAAGTCCGATGTATATAGAGTGAATAGGAACGGAGAGAGAACGGTCCCCTGCGGAGATCCTGTGCTGCTAACCACAGTGTCCGATGTACAGCCCCCCTGTTTCACATACTGGGGTCTGCCTGTCAGGTAGTCAGTAATCCATTCTACAAGGTGTCAGTTTCCTACTCAGTAGCAGAGGCTGTATGGTATTGAAGGCACTGGAGAAGTCCAAAAATGTAATCCTCACAGCCCCCTTCGCCCTATCCAGGTGAGAGAGGGATCGGTGTAACATGTATACTATAGCATCCTCCACTCCCACCTTCTCCTGGTAAGCAAATTGCAGTGGGTCGATGGCGTGACGGACCTGTAGCCTCAGGTGGTGCAGCAGCAGCCGCTCCATGGTCTTCATCACATGTGATGTCAGGGCGACCGGCCTGAAGTCGTTGAGTTCCTTAGGTCTTGATTTCTTTGGGACTGGGATGATGCAGGATGTTTTCCACAGCTGAGGGACCCTCCCCTGTTCAAGGCTCAGGTTGAAGATGCGCTGTAGAGGGTCTCCCAGCTCAGACGCACAGGCTTTCAGCAGTCGGGGGGATACTCCATCCGGACCAGCTGCCTTGCTGGTTCGTAGCCTTCTCAGCTCTCCACACACCTGGGCTGAAGTTATTTTTAGTGGGGGGATGTCTTCCATGCTAGTGTCCAGAGGGGGAGGGGGAAGGACAGCTGCATTACTCAGGGGTGAGGATGAGGCGGAGTGGTCAAACCTGTTGAAAAAGTTGTTCAACTGGTTGACTCGCCCCACATCTATATCCACATCCACACCCTGCTTGGTGCTGCAGCCAGTAATTGTTTTCATCCCTTCCCACACCTCCTTCATGTTGTTGTTCTGCAGCTTTTTCTCCAACTTCCTCCTGTACTGCTCCTTTCCTTTCCGGAGCTGGACTTTGAGCTCCTTCTGTACTCGTTTGAGCTCCTGATGATCACCATTTTTAAAGGCCCTCTTCTTTTGGTTCAGAAGGCACTTGATGTCGCTCGTGATCCAGGGCTTGTTGTTGGCATAGCAGCGTACAGTCTTTATAGGAACAACATTGTCCATGCAGAACTTAATGTAGTCAGTAGTGCAGTTTGCCATCTCCTCAATGTCCCCACTGCTGGACCCTAGCAGGACATCCCAGTCCGTACATCCAAAGCAGTCTCTCAGAGCCTGCTCTGCCTCGGTGGACCATTTTCTAAATGAGCGTGTGGTTGTTGGTAGCCTCCTCACTTTTGGTTTGTACTGTGGTTTAAGCAGAATGAGGTTGTGGTCTCCTTTTCCAAGGGCAGGCAGTGGTTTAGCGCTGTATGCATTTTTTATATTCGCATACAGAAGGTCAATAGTCCTATTTCCCCTGGTCTTGCAGTTCACATACTGGACGAAAGAGGGCAGTGTCTTATCAAGAGTCACGTGGTTGAAGTCCCCAGAGATTAACATTGCAGCCTCCGGGTGTTGTGTCTGAAGTTTTGCCACCGCGGAGTGGATGACGTCACACGCTACTTCCGCATCAGCGCGCGGTGGGATGTAAACAATGACAGCAATGGCGTGTCCGAACTCTCTGGGCATGTAATAGGGACGAAGACTTACAGCCAAAAGTTCGACATCACGGCAGCAGATAGAAATCTTTGTTTTTACATGCCCGGGGTTACACCACCTCGTGTTCACGTAGATAGCCAGTCCCCCTCCTTTGCGCTTCCCACTGACTTTTGTCCCTCTGTCAGCCCGAACAGCGCAGAAGCCGTTTAGCGCGATGTTAGCGTCCGTGATGCTAGACATAAGCCACGTTTCCGTAAAGCAAAGCAAGCTGCACTCCCTGTATGCTTTGATGTCTTTCACAAGCACAGCCAGTTCGTCGATCTTATTCGATAGTGAGTTGACATTCCCCATGATTATGGACGGTACCGTGGGCTTATATCGCCACTTCGCCGCTGGCCGCTTAGCCTTTACCTTAGCACCGGCTCTGCAACCCCGGTAGGGTCGCCTCACCTCGTTAGGTAAAAGGGGGACCGTGCCGGCTCGAGAGTTCTTCAGGTCAAGGAGTAGGTTTCTTGAATATACGTATTTTTGCGAGTTGAAACCCATATCCATAGGATAGAAAGTAATCCAAGTGTTGCAAGGCACTGATAAAGTAAGCAAAATAAATAAATAAATAAGTAAATCACAAAAGTAGCGAAAATAACACGGGAGCTGCTGGAGTGGCTGCCATTCGTGACGGCGCCGGAGAAGCAAAATCACGATGAAACGAAGCTTGTGATTATCAAGAAATATGTAACCATTCGACGAATGGGATAATTTTTCGGAATTAGGAGCCAATAAAAGCAACAAAGTATTTTAGGAGCATAAAAATCCTCCTGATAACGCTTATTATTCATATATATAAATATATGATAAATAGTAGTACTTACTATATACTATTTTTTACCTGGGGTACCGTGATTTGCTTTTTACCATAGGTTTCTAGCTCCTGCTATACGGTAATTTCACTTTGCAATCCCTGCCTCAGAACGGAGTGTCAAATCCGGGTGGTCAAATATATAGATGCAGTTTCGTGTAAGTTACCCGGGAGCAGATCTCATGGAGGCTGGTGGCAATAGCTTTGGCGGGAGTGTCACAGCGGAACACATGACATTTTAGGATCCTTGTGTTTTTATCCCGAGCCACGTATGCAAAATCCCTGGAAAAAAAAAAGGCCTTCATTTCATTTGTGGAAGCACACAATAAAAAATACAAATATTAAACCAGTGAGAAAACTTCCCATAACTAAGTATTGTGCCTTTCATTGACACAATGCAATTTATTGCTGTAAAAAAAGACACAAAAACACGTAGCGACAGAACATGGAGATCAATAACGCAGTGTGACCTGAGCGTGGGATAAGGGAATCTTAAAGACAGCCAAGTATGAAAAAATATTCATCCAAATATGACTTTGATGAAAAGGGAAACATGGGTTAACAAGCATAAAGTCTGGCCCCACCCAGATCATCTCATTTTTTTCTCTCTCTGTGCTTGTACTTTAAAAACATGATTGTAGACAGAGAAACCCTGCGAGTCGGTCACCCTAATTTCCTAGATGTCTCGAACGTGTTTATTTCATGCGCAGGAAGGAGTGGAGGAGGAAATGAAAAAATATGAAATGACTGAGACGATCGTGGAAAGGAATGTGATTTACCTCTCTCTGAATCCACGGAAGGCAGGAGGGAAAGCGAGAATGGTTAGAAGACAAGATGTTTTAAGTTTTAAGTTAACAGCATCATGGGTTTCCATACAAAATAAAAACTTTGGAAGGTCTCCAGGGTCTCACGCTTGTATAAAAAACTATTTTTAAACATATACCAAAATATGGTTAATTGGTTAATATGATAGACAGACAGACAGACAGACAGACAGACAGACAGATAGATATACTTTATTCATCCCCGCAGGGAAATTCACATTTCCAGCAGCATCCCTGAGCTGAGAACAATACAATAATAAAGTAAAGAGAATACAATATAATATACAAATACCCAATGTGACGTGCAAATGCCCACTGTAGCATGTTACAGTTAGAGTGATTTTGTTTGCTGAGCAGAGGAGGTAATGTTTTGTTTGTTTATCGGGTGGCAGGGATGGGTCGCATAGGGTCTGGTGTAGTGTATGGTGGGGGGGTATTGACAGACTGCTGCAGCAGCACATTGTGCACAAGAACGGTTCAAGAGAAATTGCAATATGGAGGACAAAAAGGAAATTTTAGAAAATTAGTCAAAGCAGGAAAATGATTCGTATTTGGACTCATTTTAATTGTATAAATGGCTCAGAAACATTGTGCATTGTCTTTCACACACAGAAAAATCTGAAATTGTCGTTCAAATATTAGGACTTTGTGTTCCTAAATGTTAATATTTAGTAAAGACTAATTAAATATTTGTTTTAGTTGAACACATTTGAATGTATATTTTGCATGTTTTTAGAGGTTCTGTGTAGTTTTAGTCAACATTGGTTAGAAGTTAATTTGTAGCTGTCATAGGCTCCGGCATCCCCGCAACCCTACTGAAGATAAGCGGTGCAGATAATGGATGGACATTCATTTTTTTCCCTTTTTAGACACATTCCAAGCAGGAGTAAGTTAGCCATTACTGCTAATGTGATGAAGAAGAAGCCAGTATACAATGATTACTGTGAATGATTTTGGTCATGTTTATTACCCATATTATCAAAATTACAAAAAAGTATAGGTTCCCACTTAAAATAAACTTAACAAGGTGGATGTGTAATGCTTTTCCTCATCAGCAAACCATAACGAAACATTGAAAAGAAGTTGATTGAAGAGTGGTACCTACTCTTCTTCTCATTGAATGTTTTCCCTCCAAAAAAGTATTACAGAAGAGAGTCATGTGACTAAAATGAAATCTTATCAGAGTAACAGGGGGGGTGACAGATCACACTAAGACACTACATATTTTAGAGAATTTCAACATGAAAAAATGCACTAATAACTTAAATTGACATTTGGTGAGGAATAGTATCAAGTAGTACAATTAGTCTTTTTTTTTTTATTAATTCATCTGCATATATAGACACTGTGACCCATTATACAGGGCAGTTAAGCATACAAGATAATCTTTTAAAAATAAGTATAAGCCCATTTTACATAAAACATACCATTTTATGTCACTGGGACTCAAATTGCACAGAATAATAGAAAAAACCCCGATAGTGAAAACAAGTCAGAAATGTTCACAGATCAACGTCTCGATTTTAAAATGAGTCTCTTCAGACTGGCACCAGTCATAAAAAAAGCTTATTTAAATGTACAGATGTAGAGAACAGAAAAAAAAACATCAGGATAAGATGTAGTTAGAAGTTCGAGGATGGTGCACCAATAGGGCATCTAACTTCTAAATAAAAATCTCATATCATGCTATTAAAAATATTGACATAGAGGGAGTCTGTCATTCCTATCCTTGACGAGGACTGAAAACAACATGCATTAAAATACTCACGTTGCTTTTGTTTTTCTGATTTTTGAAGAAATGTGAGTTGTTCGGCATACAAGCGCGCACTCCCAAAGCCGCATGCTGCGGACCCACTGAGAAGTAAATAAAACGCACCCCTCCCAATCATTCAGCCTCCCCCTTTCCCTTCTCCAGCTAACCCCTCCCTTGTATCATCTTCCCAAGCAACTTCTCCCCCTTCCTTCATGCAGCTGAGCTTGATGTTAACTCCTCCCAATTAAGAAGGTTACAATTAAAGGGTAAATATTCAAAGAGCACAAGGTCAATTTGTCTGACATGAGTGTGTGCTCTAATGCTGTGATAAGTAGTAGGAGTACCATGGCTATGTAAAGCTCTTGAGCAGGGGTGTCAAACTCATTTCGCATCGTGGGCCACATATGGCCTAGGGAGATGTCAAGTGGGCCGGACCATTAAAATTATACCATACTCTGCTATAAATAACAAAAATATCATGTCTTTCCTTTGTTTTGGTGTAAAGAAGCACAAGAACATTAGGAAAATATTGAAATTTAATGAACTATCCTTTTACAAAACATTTCATAAAACACCTCATATTTCCTTAGACAAATGTGCAATTTACTTTTATCATTCACAAATATGCATTGCAACTGATCCCACTAAAGGCACAAAACTTTAATTGGTACAGAAAAATATAGTAATGCACTTTAAGATTAAATGAGACTTTTAAAGAAAGGAATTTTTAAACCACTTACACTTACACATACGCATATAAAATCAAAATTGAATCCCTGCGTACACCTTACAAACTAGGGAGAGTGATTTTAAATGTGTAATGAAGAAAGTGTTCGCCTGTCCTGTAAATCTGTAAACTTCATACATGAAACATACATACACATACAATACATACTGAAAATTTATGGAGTTGTATGAACAGTAGAATTCCATCACACAACTTTTGTTTTGAAGCTGCTGACTAACATTAAAGTGCACATTTTTTAAATCACCACAGTAAGGATTCATCTTCACAGAGCTGTATTCTTTCAATGCAAACAGTATCTAAGGCAGCATTTTAAAGGTGTTAGTCTAGTCTGGACTTGTATTTGTTCCTGAAACTTGGCATATTTTGGCCTGTACAAGTGCATCAACACCAGGTGTCATGTCCTGACTAGCTGTCACTTTCAGAATGTTATTTAAGTGCTTGTTTGTGAGCCTTGAACACATTTTTGTTTTATTGATATTCATCACTGAGAAAATTTGTTCACAAAGGTAGGTTGTCCCAAACATGCACACAGTTTTAGCAGCCAGGGCTGTTAATTTTGGGTACCCTGGTAGTAGATACTGATAAAATCTGTCCAGACCTACAGAGGCAAATTTGCCCTTCAAATCTGCATCACACTGCAAATCAATTATTTCTAGCTGAATTTCGACCGGCAGATCAGAAGCTTTAACTGTGAAAGGTGAGCGAAAAACAGAAAATTCTGTCTCAAGTTCACCAAATACCTGAAAACGTTTCTCAAACTCCCGCAGTAGTCCTGCAATTTTGTCTTTGTACCGTTTCATGTCCGCATCAGGTCTGGTCACACACACATCTCTCAGACAGGGGAAATGAGCAGGGTTGCCATTTGCCAGTTGCATCTCCCACAAAGTCAGCCTCAACTTAAATGCATGTATGTTGTCAGAAAACCTTATGACAACTTTTTTGCGGCCTTGCAACATTTTGTTCAGATTGTTCAAGTGTTCAGTAATATCAACCAAGAATGCAAGGTCCCGTAGCCATTCCTGAGATTGTAATTCCAACACCGGTTTTCCTTTTTTCTCCATGAACTGTCCGATTTCCTCTCGTAGATCAAAGAAATGCCTCAGCACAGCGCCTCGGCTTAACCATCTCACTTCAGTGTGGTATGGCAGGCTGTGGCTAATGTTGCTGTCGCTGAGAAGTTTGTCAAACTGACGATGGTTCAGACCTCTGGACCGGATGAAATTTACAGTGCGAACAACCACCTCCATGACGTGGTCCATTTTCAGCGACTTGCAACACAATGCCTCCTGGTGTAAAATACAGTGAAATGTCCAGAAACGATCTCCTCCATTAAGGGCTTGTACTTTGTCTTTGAACTTTGTCGCGACACCTGCTTTCTTTCCGACCATGGATGGCGGGCCGTCTGTAGCCAGGCTGACAGCGCGGGACCAGTCCACTCCAACTCTGTCCAATGCAGCAACGACAGAGCCGAAAATGTCCTCGGCTGTTGTGGTGTCCATCATTGGCACCAACTCAAGAAACTCTTCAGTAACAGTCAATGTCTCATCAACTCCTCGAATAAATATGGCCAGTTGGGCCACGTCTGTGATGTCAATGCTCTCGTCAATTGCCACGGAAAATGCAATAAATGACTTGACTCTCTGTTTCAATTGACTGTCTAAATCTGCCGATAGTTCCGAAATCCTCTCTGCTATAGTATTCCTCGTCAGGCTAATATTGACAAAAGCTTGTCGCTTCTCGGGACATACAAGTTCAGCCGCCTTCATCATGCATCGTTTAACAAAGTCACCGTCGGAATACGGCTTCGATGCTAATGCTATTTCGCTAGCAATTAGGTAGCTGGCTTTTACCGCTGCTTCACTGACTTTTCTGACTTAAATGACAAAATGGCCGCTGCGGCTGGATCTGCTCCCGACAGTTTCTCACATTCTAGTCAAAAACCCCAATCTTCGACTCAGTTTATGAGGGCGAACAAAGACAACTCTAACTGCAGATTAATATACGATCGCAGTTTTTTGCTGGATATGCGAACATCCAGAAATCCAGCGCAAATTTCGACGATCACTCTGGAGTGTTTACTTAGCCTCGGAGTGCTACGTCAACAGAACACAGCGGCCTACAAAGCAGCGAGTAAAAGTGGCAAGCGGAAGCGCTGTGACCGGGGAAGGAAACGAGGTTGTCGGGCCGGGCTAACGGCTCGGATGAAGGCTAAACCCTTCAAAACGCCTCTACCATCCATTTTCCTATCCAACGTCCGCTCCCTGGACAACAAACTGGACCATTTACAAGTGGAATTCTCATCGAACCGCGAGTTGACGAACTGTTGTGCTTTAATTCTGACGGAGACATGGCTAAACTCATCTATCCCGAATGACGCTGTTAGCATTGTGGGGCTAACTGCTTTCCGCGCTGATAGAAGCGGCGAGCTCACCGGCAAATGCAGGGGTGGCGGTCTATGCATTTATACAAACAACAACTGGTGTAGAAATGCGAAGATAATCTCGAATCACTGCTCACGAGACATTGAACTTTTGACGGTGATCTGCAGACCCTTCTACCTACCGAGGGAGTTTAGCGCGACCATCATTACTGCCGTGTACGTGCCCCCCAGCGCTAATACGAAGGAGGCAATGGACGTTCTCTACCGAACTGTGAGTGAACTGCAGCATGCTTACACCGAGTGAATTTTTATTGCGGCGGGGGACTTTAACCAGGCCAATATGAAAACAGTTCTCCCGCATTTCCATCAGCATGTTAATTTTGCTACAAGAGGTAGGAACACATTAGACCTGGCCTACACAAACATCAAAGGTGCATATAAAGCAGCCCCCCGCCCCCACCTTGGCTCATCAGATCACCTTTCTGTTATGCTAATTCCAACATACAAGCCCCTGCTGACCAGAGAAAAACCTACAGTGAAGCAGGTGAGGGTGTGGTCTGAGGGGGCAATGGAGGCACTACAGGACTGCTTTGATTGCACTGATTGGGACATGTTTAAATCGGCTGCCACTTACAACAACAAAATAAATATAGATGAGTACGCCATTTCTGTGTCAGCCTATATCAGTAAATGCGCAGAAGACGTCAGCAATACCAAAACTATATGCACCCGTGCCAATCAGAAGCCCTGGATGACTGCTGAGATACGCAAACAACTAAAAGTACGGAACCTTGTCTTTAAATCTGGTGACAAGGAGGCGCTGAGATCAGCGAGGGCCAACCTGAACCGTGCTATCAGACTAGCAAAGTGAACGTACAGTCAAAAAATTCAGGAACGTTTCCTCAATAAAACAAACACCAGGGATATGTGGAAAGGCATTCAGGCCATTACCAAATACAAGCCAACCACCGCCCCAGTGCAGGACACTAGCATGGACTTTCTGAATGACCTCAACAAATTCTTTGGAAGGTTCGAGGCACAAAACGGCACCACTGCAGCGAAAGCGGTCCCAAATCAGGACGAAAGAGCACTCCACCTGGACTCATCTGACGTGAGGAAGACCCTGAGAAGGGTCAACACAAGGAAGGCTCCAGGCCCGGACAACATTCCGGGGCGGGTACTTAGGGAGTGCGCCGATCAGCTGGCTTGTGTACTAACAGACATTTTCAACACCTCGCTAGGCCAAGCCAAAGTACCATCATGCTTCAAATTTGCCAACATCATCCCAGTGCCAAAGAAACCCCAGATCTTATCATTCAACGATTACCGGCCCGTTGCACTGACTCCTATCATAATGAAGTGCTTTGAGAGACTGGTTAAAGAGCACATCACCTCCAGTCTCCCCTCCTCATTCGACCCCTTTCAGTTTGCCTACAGGACAAACCGCTCCACCAGGGATGCCATCTCCTCTGCGCTTCACCTGAGCCTGACACATCTAGAGGAGAAGAACACCCATGTGCTGTTCCTGGACTTCAGTTCAGCATTCAACACCATCATCCCACAACATCTGGTAGACAAAATGATACTCCTGGGTTTCAACACCCCCCTGCGGAACTGGCTGCTGGACTTCCTCTGTGACAGACCCCAATCAGTGCGGATAGGTCAGAACAGTTCAGATGTCATCTACCTCAGCACGGGCTCCCCCCAAGGCTGCGTCCTAAGCCCCTTGCTGTTCACCTTGATGACACACGACTGCGTCCCTAGGTCCGCCACAAACCACATTGTGAAGTATGCTGACGACACAACAGTGGTGGGCCTCATCAGGGATGACAACGACCTGGCCTACAGAGAGGAGGTGGAGCAGTTGGTGGGCTGGTGCAGGGACAACAGCCTGGTCCTGAATGTTGACAAAACTAAAGAGATCATTGTCGACTTTAGGAAAAACCAGCCCAACCATGCCCCACTTTGCATCAACAACAAGGCTGTGGAGGTTGTCAGCAGTATCAAGTTCCTAGGGGTGCACATTACAAACAAACTCACCTGGTCCGTGAACACTGCATCGCTGGTTAAGAGGGCACAGCAGCGCCTGTACTTCCTGCGGAGGATGAGGAGAGCCCACCTGCCCCCACCCTCCCTCATCACATTCTACAGGGGCACCATAGAGAGTATCCTGACCAGCTGTATCTCTGTGTGGTGTGGAGGCTGCAGCGCTACCGACTGGGGTAGTGTGAGGAGGGTAACGAGGACAGCAGAGAAAATAATCGGGACTACACTTCCCTCCATTCAGGACATTGGCCAGAAGCGCTGCCTATCCCATGCTAAGAACATTACTGGGGACCCCTCTCACCCCCATCATGGACTGTTCACTCTGCTAGCCTCTGGGAAGAGGTACTGCAGTGTGCGGTGCAGGACCACCAGGCTCCGCAATAGTCTAGTCCCCCTGGCCATTAGACTGTTAAATGGTCAATCTAACATATAGTTAACTTAAATCTAAACGGCTGCTAATCTGACTTTTTGCACTACTGGCAGTTTTTTATAGCTTGCCACTCCTTGCACATTGCTCTCTGCACTATTGTAATTACAGCGTTATTGTTACAGTGTTAATGTTACTGTGTACCTGACTTGTTAACCTGACTGCCCATTTTGCACATCTGGTTAGCTACTCTTCTTGCACTATCGGCACTATGGTAAAATACTATACGTAGCCAAAATACAATACAACTTTATTTATATCTGTACATTCAAGGAAACTGTGGGGGTCAGATGCATCGACATTTCGTTCTGTATACACGTGTACTGGAATGACAATAAAGTAGATCTGAATCTGAATCTGAATTTTCGGCTCTGGATGAAAGTTGACTGCTGTTTCCTCAGACCCGCCAGCAATTTATTAATCTTATCTCTTCTCAGTTGTCCTTGCAAGCCGTCATATTTTTCGCTGTGATGAGTCTCGTAGTGGCGTCGAATATTATATTCCTTCAATACCAAAACTTGTTGCAAACACACCAAGCACAAAGGTTTTCCGTGCATCTCTGTAAATAAATAGGACGTGGTCCATTTTTCTTTGAAAATTCTACACTCCTTATCTACTTTTCTCCGTTTGGGTAACGACATTTTGGCTAATGAGGGTGTAGCGGAGAGGTAGAGACCAAGAAATTAACAACGTCGTAACAAGCAGCAGATGGCGCATTGATACCGTCTGCTGTTTTCAGTCTGTCTCAGTGATGCGGCTTGTCTTCTATTCTGATGGAAAGAGTGCACCCCTTAGCGGATAATCCATGAATTGCAGCAAATTAAAAATATTAATTCCATGTCTTTTATGCATTTTTTCCACTTTCAAATTATCCTGCGGGCCTGATCGAACCTCCTTGGGGGCCGGTTCCGGCCCGCGGGCCGTATGTTTGACACCCCTGCTCTTGAGGGTTTTAAACCGTAACTGAAATTAGTTAGAAACTGGGGTAAAATTGGATGACAGATAGAATTTCTCAATTAAATGTTTGAAGTTGGCATGCACATAACCTTTTATTTCTACCTGCTTCTGAATAGTAACACTGAAAAACCATAGCTTTTTGGGGGCGATTGCATGCTATAATTGGAAAGAAAATACAAAAATACAAGAAAAGTCATTACACTTATTTGGTCCCCTAACGGAAATTCGTTTTTAATTACTGTGCTGGGGAATACAGTCAGTGCTGTCGCAGCAGAGCGTGCGGCAAATGACTTTTTTACAAAACCTGGTATTTCCAGGCGGTCTCCCATCAGAGTACTACCCAGGTCCTACCCTCTTAGGGAGAAGATAAATTATCCATTAATTAGTAATTCTGTCATTTGCGTGGACGAAAGTAATTTGGCTTATTGGCATGTATTTCACCTTGATTATGTTTCTCTGTGCATGATATGGGAAATAATCTGGGTAAAAAAATAAAAATGCAGAATATTCAGCACTACTTGTGATCATAAGTTAAATCACTTATGAGGGATTGGAGGGTTGTTCAAGTTTAATTTATAAAAATATTGTTTTAAATGAATGGAAGTACTAATACTTTTATATCACTTCACAAAACCAAAAAACTCGAGCATGTTTTAAGACAAAATGTGTTGCTCACTTGGCTCAACAATCTTTTCTCCATGGGAAACAGCAGCCTTTCCTGGCCAAATTCCTTTACTGCCAGTGTCAGTATATGGTACCTTGTATTCTATGACTTGCGACACCAATTGCTATTAAATCTGGAAATTAGGATTATTAAAGGGACACTGTGTAATGTGCTTCAAAGCATAAAGAAGGTTACAAACTAAGGAGACTCAATGTAACCGAACAACAACATTTTTCTTCTCTTAGTTTTTTTTTTTTGCCAAGCCTTTTGAAAAGAGTGGGAAATTAAGGAAGAGTAGTGGGAAATAAATAAAACGGAGGAAGAAAGAAAAAGTAACAAGAAAAAAAGAAGAAAAATAGGAAGGAAAAAGTGAAATTTTTAGCACTAGTATGTGTTAAAAAATAAAGACTATAAAACACACCTGTATATATATATATATATATATATATATATATATATCTCATCTCATGAGCTGCACCGCTTATCCTCAGTAGGGTCGCGGGGATGCTGGAGCCCATCCCAGCAATCATCGGGCAGGGGACAATATATATATATATATATATATATATATATATATATATATATATATATTTTTTTTTTTTTTTTTTTTTAATTGCTGCTTTTAAATGTTATTTCATTTGTTTTCAGTTTTTCCAAGCATAATGTTGCAATTATTTTTTTGCCAATAATCTTTTAGGTCTTTATTACACGTTTTGTCATAGAGTGCCATGTCTAACCTTGTTGCATACAATGTTTCACAACGTTTACAATAAAGACAGTTCTAATTCTAACTTAAAATACCTGATTTGCGGTGTGATTTTATAGCAAATAAATAGAATTGTAATTCAGCTTTCAAATTCAATTCTTGATCAAATATTCAAACATTGCCTGCTATCCATCTTTTTTAGGTTCTCAAAAACAAGTAGAATTAGACTGTATGTTGCCACAGTAACCAACCTGCCGTTATCTCGGCCGACGCCCCAAACCCGGATGCTGGCAATTGGCTGAGAGTGAAGGACACTGCAGTCCATGGGGTCCACCAAGTTCAACATATTGTTCTCCAGCAACAGGTACATGTCTTTTCCCTAGACACAAATACCATGATAAGGGTTTAAAAACAAAAAAAACAAGTAGCCAAAAAAGGCCGGGAGCTCCCTCACCTCGCCCCAGATGCCGACTGTGTCCCGAATGTCGTTTTTGGAGTAGGACAGTTGGCGAATGCAGTTGTTGACGGCCACGCTGCTCTTACCGGGAGCAAGGTCCTCCTCTGCCATCTCCACCCATCCCAGAGAGCGCACCGCAAAACACTGAGAAGGAAAAATGAGATCCATTAAACGAGATGTGTCCAAACTTTTCATAAAGCAGGCCAGATTTGGTAAGCTTAAAATCTGTGAGTGCTGACTACTCAGCCTGCCATTCTTTGAACAGTTTTTCCTAAATTCACCCATTGTTGAAAAGTTTGCAGTGCTTTGTAATCAGAGTCGCGACTTCGTAGCTCGTCTTTTGTAGCATTTTCATTTGACTCGCAGGATCTCCTGACAAAGCGATGCTGTGTCGTTAAAACAGCTTTCACTTGCTTCACTTTTTTACAGCATTTGTTTCCAGTTAGCTTGTATTAGCAGCAACAAAAACTAGCACTGTTCCTTAGAGGCTGAAAAAGAGCCATCATCTTTGAAATTGAAGATAAGCGTTGTCTCATGCGCAGAAAACAGGCATCGTCTTCTTCCATGCTTATAACTAGCTTCTTGTACTTCTCCAAAAAGTAGTGTTCTCTTCTTGTACGCCAAAAAGCTAGCTTTTCCTTCTTCACCAAAACTAGCTTTGTATTTTACTACACTGAAAGCTATCTCCTTCTTTCTAGTGGTCTTTTACGCCAAAAAGCTAGATTCCCCATTTACGCCCAAAAACAAACATTGTCTTCTTATAAGCTTAAAGCTAATTTCTTTTACTTTACCAAAAACTACACTAGTTTTCTTCTGTTGCTTCTCCTTCTATGCCAAAAATTAACGTATTACAACGCTTAAAGCTAGCCCCTTCTATCTACTTTAACAACAAAACTAGCGTCTTCTTCCACACTCAAAGCTAGCTTCCCATTTGATTTTTTTTTAAATTAAACGTATAATTTCGAATGTGCATCACTCAGTGACCTTAAACAAGGCTGATGTTTTAGTGGTTGGCTGAGCCTATTATACCCTACTTCTATTAAAACTTAGAAACAAACATAGTAATAACATGTTAAGTTGTTATTTTAGATTGGCATGGCAATCTGGTTGCCCTTCACATTAGTCAGTAACTAAAAAGTATCTCCACTTCAAAAATGTTGCTGACCTTTAATTTTAAGCATGATAAAAATGGGTCATTCTTACAATTGGGTGCCATTTCAGCATGGTAGTGCTTCTGTAGTGCAGTGGTTAGCCGATCGCCTAACACACAAAAGGTCCCCGATTTGAGACCGGGTGGAAATATTTGTTGGCCTGGAGAGGAATGGCACCACCAGGCTGTACATGCCTCGGACACACCACAGAAAATGGTGCCCCTACGACCCAAGTGGTTAGCGGAACCAAAATATTCATTGTTTTAAATATTTATTCTGAAAAAGGGACTTTCAAAGTAGAAATGTATTGGTCCAGCTCAGCTCAGGATAAAAGTTTCAAACATGTTTTTTTCCCCAATTACTTCACACATGAGATAGTCCAAATGTGTCCCCTGTTACAATGAATAGTGGTAATAGGGGGGACATTTAATAGTTAGGTTAGCTATTAATACTCATATGATGAAAAATAAGCTAGTATACAATGATTAATAGGCAAGATATTTCACATGTTAATTAACCAATAACCAGATCACAATTACAAAACAAATATTGATCCCCACTACAAATAAGCGTAATGGGGTAGACGTGTTGGGCTTTTCTTCAGGAGTAAACCATAATAAAAAATTTTAAAAGGTGGATTAAAGAGTGGTACTTACTCTTCTCCTCCACCAAAAATAATGTTACATCAGAGTCATGTGACTAAAATGATAACCAGGATGTTTTCTATAGAACTCTTGTCAGAGTGACTGGTGGGCACATCATATTTTCATGATTTTAAACATGAGAACTGCAGTAATAACTGAAATTGACATTAGGTGAGGAATATTATCTTCAAGGCAATACAGAAATGATGAAAAACCATTAACCTATTGGATTTCCTTGCTTATATTTGTAACAGAAGTCAATCAAACATGAATGAAAGGGGACATTTTAGTGTACTTGTACTACAATCAAAGTAGTTTATTTGCCCTATTTTAAAGGGCAGTTAAGCATACAAGACAATCTAGAAGAAGCAAAAAAAAGGATAGGGCCATTTTTACACAAAACATACCATTTTATGTCACTGGGACTCAAATGGCACCGAATAATTGACCCAAGTATTGCGATTTGCCAAAAGTGATCACAAGGAGAAGGATTTTTATCATGCTAGCCACAGACAGGAAACTGAAAACAAACAGGAAGCCATGTCTTCATGAAATATTTATTGCCCATTCAGCCAGGACTGTGTCACCTTGTCCAACCTACTCCGACAAACATCCCGACAAGAGATGATACTCTTGAAATTTCTCATCCTTTTTCTGGATTATTTGAGGAAATCAATAGTTTATAAAGTGCCCGATACAATTTTTAACAGCCAAGCAATCTGCGGGAAGGATTAAAGTAAAAATTGCAAACAACAATAATGTCGCATAAACCTTGGGCAAAACGGTTGACCCAGTTTATAAAGTAGAGCGATGTGTTTTATTAATGGAAAATGAACTATTAGGTCTGTGGAGTGTCTGAATGTACTACTTATGAGAGTGAGGTTAATGAGAGCAAGCACATACAAGTCTCCCTCCTACAGACCTAAACGCCATGGTGACTTTGCATTTAGAGCAATGAAAACAGTTCCGCAATATATCCAGCAGATGTTACTATTGCTTTCCCTTCTGTCAGGACGTTTATCGTCAGGATCATAATCTCCTTTGTTTGTATTTTGCATTTGTTCTGCATTTATATAGCGCTTTTCAAGTCAATGAAGACCTCCCTTTGTTATCATTGTATTTCTACAACGAATTTACGGTTGCACAAAAAAATATACAATATGAAGAATTGTGAATATGAAAAAATATAATATGTTCACCTTTAATATAAAGTGTTTACATCTGAAATGGGAACTACACACAACCGGGATATTCCACTTGAACCGTTATATTGCGTTAAAACTGGAACAGTATACATGACAACTGAATAATCTTCCATTGCACAAAGTTATGGAAATTAAGTCAAGTGTAAATAAATAAACAGTACAATGTAAAACCTTGAAATTACAAAAATGAAGTACAAAACTTTTCTGCAATAAAATACTTATTTTGCATCATAATATGTCATGATGATTAATTTTGTTCTAAACGTGGGCATCTTGGTTTAAAACAAATTAATGTACTCAGTAAAAAAAGTTAGACTTAGTAGTGAGCTATAATGGTTTTTGATGTAGCTTTCTTCTTTCTTTCAATAGAGATGTGCAGTGTTTTTAGGAATGCCACTTTTTCAATAATGTCTTAAAATATGCCACAATAAATAGTGTAATCTTCTTCTATTCCTATTTTGGGTTCCGGTTCCAACATGGTGGCGTGTGTTTACGTTGCGGCTAGTTGCTATCTGGCTATCCTGCTACTTACTATCGTTCTCCTACTTTCTTTTTTGGACACATGCGTGGCCAATACGACTCATAGTCAGGAGGAACTTATTCATTTGGGTGGGCGTCTAAATTTCGACTTTTCGGGCACTTTTTATACCACCCATGATATCCCGAACGAGCTTCAAAGGGATTCGGGTTCTCCGTGGCTACCCACTCTACCTAAGAAAAGACGAAGACGGCGCAAAGACAGAAAGCAGAAGCGGGGCTGTCGTGCAGGGAAGCGTGTGAAGTCGAAGGAGCAAGAAAGACATGAAGATGTGTCTAATCCAACCATTATTTTTTTATCGATCTTACGGGTCAACCAACGCACCCGAACGGCGCCATCTTGTGACGATCTCTACAAAGACTACAGCTAAGTTAAACGATTCAGCAAAGCTAAAATTTGGTCTTTTAAATGTTAGATCGCTCGCTCCTAAAGCTTTACTTGTTGATTATATTATTCGCGATTATAAACTTAACTGTATCGGTCTCTGTGAAACTTGGTTACGCCCGGACGAGTTTTTACCGCTAAATCACGCTTCTCCTCAACACTACAGTACATGAGTAGCCATGTAGCACGCACGTTGAAGAAGGGTGGCGGTGTCGCGCTAATTTCTGAACAAACGCTCAAATTTACTTCACGTACCTCTAATAATTACGAGGCGTTCGAGGCTCTTGTTATGCGGTCATCTCTATTGTCAATTTATGTAGTAACTATTTATCGCGCACCAGGGCCATACACAGCTTTCTTGGACGAATTCGCCGAACTTTTGTCTGAACTAGTAACCTATGCAGACAAAATTACAATCATGGGGGACTTTAACATTCATATGAACTCCCCACTCAATTCACTCACTGTTGCGTTTCGGTCTCTAATTGATACATTTGGTTTTAACCAACTCGTTGATTTGCTAACTCATAAAGATGGAAACACGCTAGATTTGGTTCTGACTCGAGGAGTTTCAACCTCAAACATGACGGTGTTACTGTGTACTACAGTTATCTCAGATCATTATTTAGTTACATTCGAGGTACTAGCTAATTGTAGTACTAAAAAAGCTGAAGGGTTTAGTGGACGCAATATAAGCACTGGCACACTTTCTGAGCTCTCCGATCGTCTTCCAGGAGCAGTTGTGTCCTTTCCTTCATACAAAGGCTCTATCGACTCACTCATGAATGAGTTTAATGCTACCCTGGCTAGTGTCCTGGATTTAGTAGCGCCCATACGGCTTAAATCACGACCTAAAAGACGCACGCCGTGGTTTAATGGTGAAACTAGATCCCTTAAACAAGAATGCAGGAAATCTGAAAGAAAATGGCGCGCTATTAAGCTTGAGGTTTTCCACCAAACCTGGTGTGACAGTCTGTTGAATTATAAGGCGGCCCTTGCTTCTGCAAAATCAGCCTACCTTTCGAAGGGGATTGCATCACAAAAGAACAATCCCAAAGTCCTTTTCGACACTGTAGCATCGCTTACAAGGCAACAGACTATCCCAGATAGTTCCACCCATTCAGCCCATGACTTAATGGTCTTCTTTACTAAGAAGATTCAATGCATACAGGAAGAAATTGCTAAAGACAGTATTAATAGTTTGCCCTGTAGGCAAACCGCTCCACTGACGACGCCATAAACACAGCACTTCACACCGTGCTGAAACACCTGGACCACCGGGGGAGCTACGTCAGAATGCTCTTCCTGGACTTCAGCTCAGCCTTCAACACCATTATCCCGGAGATCCTGGTGGAGAAACTTGCACACCTAGGACTCTCTCCCTCCATCTGCCACTGGATAATGGACTTCCTCTCCAACCGCCCACAGTCGGTGAAACTCGGTACCCACGACCACCGGGGGAGCTACGTCAGAATGCTCTTCCTGGACTTCAGCTCAAAGACATGCATTTCAGGTGAATTGGCCGGTCCAAATTGTCCCTAAGTGTGAATGAGCGAATGCGTTGTCTGTCCCTGTGTGCCCTGCGATTGGCTGGCAACCAGTTCAGGGTGTCCCCTGCCCACTGCCCGATGATTGCTGGGATGGGCTCCAGCCCCCCGCGACCCTACTGAGGATAAGCGGTACGGCTAATGAGATGAGATGAGATGAGTATTAATACAACACATACTAAAGCGCTGAAATCTATAGACGCACGGCATGGGGGCTGTCCAGGGAATTTGTCCCGATTTAGTGAACTGTCACTCAATAATCTTAAACAGATGGTGAATATGGCCAAACCGACGACTTGCTAGTGCGACCCGCTTCCAGGTTCACTTATTAAAGGTCTTTTTGGCGTCCTTGCACCTTCAGTTCTAAATATTATAAATATATCACTCTCCTCAGGTGTAGGTGTACGTACATAATGCGTGGTGCAATAACAGCAGAATTATTGATGCACACTGCTCGCCCGATCTAGAGTTTCTCGCGGTATCGTGTAGACCATTCTATATACCGCGAGAGCTAACTGTGCTCATTGTGATAGCTGTTTACATTCCTCCGGATGCTAACGCTAGCACAGCGCTAAACCTTCTACTCGCTGCCATAAACATTCAACAGCTTGCACACCCCGACGGAGCTTTCATTATCGCTGGCGACTTTAATAATGCATGTTTAAGGACTGTTCTTCCAAAATTCTATCAACATGTGAACTGTGCAACAAGGGGTGAAAAAACTTTGGACCGCGTTTACAGCAACATCAAAAACGCATACAAAGCTTCCCCCCTCCCCCACCTAGTAAATTCGGATCACATATGCCTATCCCTTACCCCCTCATACACCCCCATCCGAAGGAAAACAAAACCTGTAACGAGGACAATACAAACGTGGCCTGAGGGAGCCCTCTCCAAGCTGCAGGACTGTTTTGATCAAACTTGCTGGGAGGTATTTGAACACCATGACCTCCAAAAATTCACTGACACTGTTTTATCCTACATCCGTTACTGCACGGATGAAGTCACAGTATATAAAAAAGTCAAAAACTACCCAAATCAAAAACCCTGGATGACCAGCGAGGTGCGCACCCTCCTCAAACACCGCAACACCGCCTTCAGGTCTGGAGACAAGGCTCTTTACGGGGTGGCCAGGGCTGACCTGAAGAGAGGCATCAAGGAAGCAAAATCAGCCTACACAAGGAGGATCGAGCACCTCTTCGCTGGAAATGACCCGAGGAGGATGTGGCAGGGCCTCCAACACATCACCAACTTCAGAGGCCACAACCTGGCAACTGTTGAGGCTGAGGCTTCACTAGCTGAGGACCTTAATCAGTTCTTCGCTCGCTTTGAAGCTGGTAGGCCACATACAGCCACATCACACCCATCAACAACCAGCAGCAACTCCCTCACATTTCAGGAGCACGAAGTCAGGCGTGCGCTGAATACCATAAACCCCAGGAAGGCAACTGGCCCGGATGGAGTACCAGGGAGGGTACTCAGGGACTGTTCCAATCCGCTGGCTGGGGTCTTCACCACCATCTTCAACCGGTCCCTGTCACAGGCGACCGTCCCACCTTGCCTCAAAACCTCCACCATCATTCCCGTCCCCAAAAAGTAAGCAGTGGAAAGCCTCAACGACTACAGGCCTGTAGCTCTCACGCCTGTGGTCATGAAGTGCTTCGAGAGGTTAGTGTCCCGGCACATCAAAAACTCCCTGCCACTCACACTGGACCCCCACCAGTTTGCCTACAGGGCAAACTGCTCCACTGACGACGCCATAAACACAGCACTTCACACCGTGCTGAAACACCTGGACCACCGGGGGAGCTACGTCAGAATGCTCTTCCTGGACTTCAGCTCAGCCTTCAACACCATTATCCCGGAGATCCTGGTGGAGAAACTTGCACACCTAGGACTCTCTCCCTCCATCTGCCACTGGATAATGGACTTCCTCTCCAACCGCCCACAGTCGGTGAAACTCGGTACCCACGACCACCGGGGGAGCTACGTCAGAATGCTCTTCCTGGACTTCAGCTCAGCCTTCAACACCATTATCCCGGAGATCCTGGTGGAGAAACTTGCACACCTAGGACTCTCTCCCTCCATCTGCCACTGGATAATGGACTTCCTCTCCAACCGCCCACAGTCGGTGAAACTCGGTACCCACGTCTCTCCCACCCTAACACTGAACACTGGCTCCCCCCAAGGTTGTGCACTGAGCCCCCTGCTTTTCACCCTCTACAGCTCCGACTGCTCACCGACCCACCCCACAAACACTATTATTAAGTTTGCCATCTTCAACCGGTCCCTGTCACAGGCGACCGTCCCACCTTGCCTCAAAACCTCCACCATCATTCCCGTCCCCAAAAAGTCAGCAGTGGAAAGCCTCAACGACTACAGGCCTGTAGCTCTCACGCCTGTGGTCATGAAGTGCTTCGAGAGGTTAGTGTCCCGGCACATCAAAAACTCCCTGCCACTCACACTGGACCCCCACCAGTTTGCCTACAGGGCAAACCGCTCCACTGACGACGCCATAAACACAGCACTTCACACCGTGCTGAAACACCTGGACCACCGGGGGAGCTACGTCAGAATGCTCTTCCTGGACTTCAGCTCAGCCTTCAACACCATTATCCCGGAGATCCTGGTGGAGAAACTTGCACACCTAGGACTCTCTCCCTCCATCTGCCACTGGATAATGGACTTCCTCTCCAACCGCCCACAGTCGGTGAAACTCGGTACCCACGACCACCGGGGGAGCTACGTCAGAATGCTCTTCCTGGACTTCAGCTCAGCCTTCAACACCATTATCCCGGAGATCCTGGTGGAGAAACTTGCACACCTAGGACTCTCTCCCTCCATCTGCCACTGGATAATGGACTTCCTCTCCAACCGCCCACAGTCGGTGAAACTCGGTACCCACGTCTCTCCCACCCTAACACTGAACACTGGCTCCCCCCAAGGTTGTGCACTGAGCCCCCTGCTTTTCACCCTCTACAGCTCCGACTGCTCACCGACCCACCCCACAAACACTATTATTAAGTTTGCTGACGATACCACCTTGATCGGCCTCATCTCTGAAGGGGACGAGGCGGCATACAGGGATGAGGTTGAGTCACTTTCAACGTGGTGCTCGGAAAACCACCTCATATTGAACACAACAAAAACAAAAGAACTGATTCTGGATTTCAGAAGGAATGGCAGGAATCCAGCACCACTCATCATAAAAGGAGACTGCGTAGAGAGAGTCCACTCGTTCAAATTTCTGGGCGTGCACATCTCCGACGACCTCTCCTGGTCTGCAAACACCAGAGCGGTGGTAGGGAAGGCCCAGCAGCGACTGCACTTCCTGAGATTGCTCAGGAAAAATAACCTAAAACAGCAGCTGCAGGTGTCTTTCTACAAAGCCACAGTGGAGAGCATCCTAACATACTGCATCACGGTGTGGTATGCGGGGTGCACAGCAGCAGGCAGGAAAAAGCTCCAGAGGATCATAAAAACAGCCCAGAGAACCGTCGGCTGCTCTCTGCCCAGTCTGGAGGACATTGCCTGCTCTCGCTACCTCAGCAGAGCAGAAAACATCGTCAAGGACTTTTCTCACCCCGGCCACCATCTCTTCGACCTGCTGCCTTCCGGCAAGCGCTACAGGTCACACAAAGCAAAAACGAACAGACTCAGAGACAGTTTCTTCCCCACAGCCATTACCACCCTAAACAGACACCGCACAAACAACTGAAAACTGTTGCAAAAAAACTACCTCACACGTATGTAAAATGGTACTCACGTACATGCTGTCTGCACTATGTTTGTTCACTGCTCAACAGACACCGCACAAAAACTGAAAACTCGTGCCAACACTACCTCATACGAATATAATGTTACTCAAGTCTTGTTCTTGCACATGTCGACTGCACTACGTTTAATGCTCAAATTGCACAATGTCTGACCATTTCCTTTTTTTGCACTATGATGTCTATGCTTGCACCAATGTATATGCGGACTATTTTTGCACCATGATGACTTTGCACCAAATGCAATATTGCACAACCGTTACGATACAACGTTATCACGACAACCCTGTATCAGGGGTCAGCAATAAATGATTGGTGAAAAATTAATGCCATTAATTGCGAACAATTAATGGAATGGTTGCTTAAACTCATAAATCCATTTATTGCAAAATTTAAATAATTATCAATTATTGCGACCCATTAATTGCGAAAATATTCGGGCTCTTATTACCTATGAAAACCGTAGATATCAACGTTATTTAACAACGGCAATGCTTTTCTAAGAAATTTTTAGCGAAAATTTATTACTTTCGCACATATTTTTATTTCAAAACCTCAATTTTTTACGATGATTTTGAAGTAAGGCCGGCCTTATATTCAGGGAAACACGGTAGCTGTACGTACGTAGAGTGGTTGCAAAGCAGCTTTTTATTGGTCGGGACAAAATCGGGCTTGTTGATTGGCTCACGTTTTGCCTCAAGCACGTACGTCGTGGATGCACATACGCACACGTTGTACACCACTACTACTACGCTGTATTGATTGTAATCTTCGCACGGTTATGGGACCGAAGGAAAAAATGGTTAGAGAGTACTTCACACAGATTGATGTCGTCAACGGCAAATGGCGCTGCTCATGTGGCGCCGAGCGCATCCAACGGCGCAACACCGGTTGGAGCAATTTGGAAAGCCACATTAAAAGTCAGCACTTGAAGAAAGAAAGTGATGCAAAGAAGCAGGAGTCATCCAATCCTGGATCGATAGAAAATTTCCTGTCGTCACCGGTTAGTATACCATTAAATTACCAATTAATGGCTAGAAATCCAATAAATACCCATTAATTGGCCTTGCCGCGAAAAAATTAACATTAATTTTTTCGCACTTAAATATTAATTTTTTTTCCAAAAATCAATTACTGATGACCCCTGCCCTGTATGTAACATCCCACATGCTGACATTGTTGTGTAAATACCATGTAAATTATAACTATAGCCTTATTCCCCTTGTTTTATAACATTATCTTCTCTGTTCCTTTATCTTCTTGCTCATACCCTCACTATGTGTAAAACTGGAGTGTCATGCCCAATTTCGTTGTCACAATATGTTAGCCCATTTGTAACAATGACAATAAAGGTATATTCTAGTTCCAGCGGCTTTTAAGTCCGCCATTATTAAACCCACACTGAAACGACCCAACCTTGATCCAAAAAGCTTTGGTAATTATAGACCTGTGTCAAACCTACCGTTTCTTTCTAAAATACTTGAAAAAGTAGTGGCAAAGCAGCTGAATGATTTCATATCCGAGAACAATCTTTTTGAAACAATGCAATCAGGATTCAGGGCTAACCACTCTACTGAGACAGCTCTGATTAAGGTAACCAATGATCTCCTACGGGCAATGGACACTGGCGCTTCATCACTTTTGCTGCTGCTGGACCTTGGTGCTGCTTTTGACACACTGGACCATAATATCTTACTAGAAATGTTGGAAAAATGGATTGGTCTCTCAGGAAACGTCCTCTTATGGTTTAGATCCTACCTCTCAGATAGGACGCACTGTGTTAAATATGGCGAAATGACATCTGAGCCCTTTAGTGTTACCTGTGGTGTTCCGCAGGGTTCAGTGCTTGGCCCCCTTCTTTTCAGCATTTACATGCTTCCATTAGGTGATATTATTCGAAAGTATAATATCAGTTTCCATTGCTACGCAGATGACACTCAACTATATCTCCCGATAGAGGAATCTGCCACACTAAACTGTGCAAATTTGGAGGCCTGCCTTACTGAGATAAAAGAGTAGATGTCACTCAATTTCTTGCGTCTTAACCGAAATGTTAGTTACCAGACTCAAGAGTCTTCAGCTGGTACAAAATGCCGCAGCGAGGCTTTTAACTAGGACAAAAAAGTACGATCACATCACCCCAATTTTGGCTAACCTGCATTGGCTCCCTGTTAGCCTAAGATGTGATTTCAAGGTTCTCTTGTTATTATACAAAATCATACATGGACTTTCCCCCTCATATCTTTCAGATCTGATTTCCCCTTATGTTCCGGCCCGAAGCCTTCGTTCTGAGAGCGCCGGTCTTCTGGTGATCCCAAGAGCCAAGAAGTGTTCCGCAGGTTCGAGAGCATTCTCCATCCGAGCACCGGTGCTGTGGAATGCTCTTCCCCCTGAGATCCGATCTGCAACCTCACTGGAAATGTTTAAATCTAAGCTTAAAACTCACTTCTACTCTATAGCATTTGAATAACCTAAACTGCTTATGTGTAATAACCTGTGAAGCCCTTTGAAACTCTTTTTGATTAAGGGCTATACAAATAAAAATGACTTGACTTGACTTCTATGCTAAAACTACTACTTCATTAAACTTGCGTTGTCTTCTACGTCCCAAAGCTATTGTCTTTCTATTCTAAAACAAGTGTTATTTTTTGTGATGATACTGTATCTAGCTTCTTCAATGCTGAAAAACAAGCTTCTCTTTCGAAGTTAAAATTACCGTTATCTTCCGTCCTGAAATCTAGCTTCTTCTATTTCACCAAAAACAAGCGTTTTTCATCCGCAGAAAAAAAGCTAGTTTATCTTTCTACGTCAAAAACTTTCCATCCATCCATTATCTGCACCACTTATCCTCAGTAGTGTCGCAGGGGTGCTGGAGCCCATCCCAGTTATCTTCGGGCAGTGGGCAGGGGACACCCTGGACTGGTTGCAAGCCAGTCGCAGGGCACGCAGGGACAGACAACTAACCTAACATGCATGTTTTTGGAATGTGGGAGGAAACCGGAGTGCCCAGAGGGAACCCAACTAAGCACGGGGAGAACATGCTAACTCCACACAGGAGGTTCGATCGAATGACCTCAGAACTGTGCTGCACATGCGCCAACCACTGCCCCGCCGTGCTGCCCAGGTAAAAAAATAGTGTTGTCCTAATCCAGGCCGGAAAGCTAACTTCTCTTTATATACTGAAACTAGCGCTGGCTTCTTCTACTTCATTAAACATAATTGTCATCCTTCGTATAAGTTAATTTAAAATAATATTTATAATAATAAAAATAAGTTAAAACTTTTTTCACAAGATGGTGCCAATAAGCAAGCTTGACCCCAAAATGATTTTTTTCACAGTGCCTGAGTGTGAGTTTTCTAAATGAAATCTTTACCTTAGATTGTGGGTCACTGTTGCTACTGCTGGATTTTTCTTCCTCCACTGCTGGACAGTTCCTAGAAAAATGCAACACAGTGATATACTCTCTAGTAGGGCTGCATGATTTGGGGATGAAAAAAAAAAAACTACCGTAAATTCCAGACTACAGGGAGTGCAGAATTATTAGGCAAATGAGTATTTTGACCACATCATCCTCTTTATGCATGTTGTCTTACTCCAAGCTGTATAGGCTCGAAAGCCTACTACCAATTAAGCATATCAGGTGATGTGCATCTCTGTAATGAGAAGGGGTGTGGTCTAATGACATCAACACCCTATATCAGGTGTGCATAATTATTAGGCAACTTCCTTTCCTTTGGCAAAATGGGTCAGAAGAGGGACTTGACAGGCTCTGAAAAGTCAAAAATAGTGAGATATCTTGCAGAGGGATGCAGCACTCTTAAAATTGCCAAGCTTCTGAAGCGTGATCATCGAACAATCAAGCGTTACATTCAAAATAGTCAACAGGGTCGCAAGAAGCGTGTAGAAAAACCAAGGCGCAAAATAACTGCCCGTGAACTGAGAAAAGTCAAGCGTACAGCTGCCAAGATGCCACTTGCCACCAGTTTTGCCATATTTCAGAGCTGCAACATCACTGGAGTGCCCAAAAGCACAAGGTGTGCAATACTCAGAGACATGGACAAGGTAAGAAAGGCTGAAAAACGACCACCACTGAACAAGACACACAAGCTGAAACGTCAAGACCGGGCCAAGAAAAATCTCAAGACGGATTTTTCTAAGGTTTTATGGACTGATGAAATGAGAGTGAGTCTTGATGGGCCAGATGGATGGGCCCGTGGCTGGATCGGTAAAGGGCAGAGAGCTCCAGTCCGCCTCAGACGCCAGCAAGGTGGAGGTGGGGTACTGGTATGGGCTGGTATCATCAAAGATGAGCTTGTGGGGCCTTTTCGGGTTGAGGATGGACTCAAGCTCAACTCCCAGTCCTACTGCCAGTTTCTGGAAGACACCTTCTTCAAGCAGTGGTACAGGAAGAAGTCCGCATCCTTCAAGAAAAACATGATTTTCATGCAGGACAACGCTCCATCACACGCATCCAAGTACTCCACAGCGTGGCTGGCAAGAAAGGGTCTAAAAGAAGAAAAACTAATGACATGGCCTCCTTGTTCACCTGATCTGAACCCCATAGAGAACCTGTGGTCCCTCATCAAATGTGAGATTTACAAGGAGGGAAAACAGTACACCTCTCTGAACAGTGTCTGGGAGGCTGTGGTTGCTGCTGCACGCAATGTTGATCGTGAACAGATCAAAGCACTGACAGAATCCATAGATGGCAGGCTTTTGAGTGACCTTGCAAAGAAAGGTGGCTATATTGGTCACTGATTTGTTTTTGTTTTGTTTTTGAATGTCAGAAATGTATATTTGTGAATGTTGAGCTGTTATATTGGTTTCCCTGATGAAAATAAATAATTGAAATGGGTATACATTTGTTTTTTGTTAAGTTGCCTAATAATTATGCACAGTAATAGTCACCTGCACACACAGATATCCTCCTAAAATAGCTAAAACTAAAAAAGCCCCACTCCAACTTCCAAAATATTCAGCTTTGATATTAATGAGACTTTTGGGTTCATTAAGAACATGGTTGTTGTTCAATAATAAAATTCATCCTCAAAAATACAACTTGCCTAATAATTCTGCACTCCCTGTATAAGACGCTACTTTTTTCCCATTCATTCAATCCTGCGGCTTATTCAGTGATACGGCCAATTTATGTAATTATTCTAACAGCCGCCAGCGGCGCTCGAGTACAAAAGTTAAGATTTAGACCGTTGGAATATATGCGCCGAGGAAGACTGCAACTTCTTAACTTGTGCACAATTTAAATTAGCGTAGACATATCCTCACCATGTACCGTATTTTCCGCACTATAAGGCGCACCTAAAAGCCTTTATTTTTTTCAAAAGCTGACCATGCGCCTTATAATACAGTGCGCCTTATTTATGGATAAACATTAAGTCGCAAAGTCTTCCAACTAACTTGCAGCCGCCGACTAGATTTTCCCCCGAACGCCAAGTAGTCCGCGGTGTATGCTGGGATTTATTTACCAGCGTTTTATTGGCTAACCAATGTGTCAATCATCATTTGAATCGATCACTATTGGCTAAAGTTATTCGGAGGTCAAGGGGCGGATCCTTTTTATTATTTACAGGCTGGCATAGGCTTAAACGGCAAAACAAAGCCTGCAATTGGCCAAAAAAGATGTGTCAATCATCATTTGAATCGATCACTATTGGCTAAAGTTATTCGGAGGACAAGGGGCGGATCCTTTTTATCATTTACAGCCTGGCATAGGCTTAAACGGCAAAACAAAGCCTGCAATTGGCCGAAAAAGATGTGTCAATCATCAGTTGAATCGATCACTATTGGCTAAAATTATTCGGAGGTCAAGGGGCGGATCCTTTTTATTATTTACAGGCTGGCATAGGCTTAAACGGCAAAACAAAGCCTGCAATTGGCTGAAGAAGATGTGTCAATCATCAGTTGAATCGATCACTATTGGCTAAAGTTATTCGGAGGTCAAGGGGCGGATCCTTTTTATCATTTACAGGCTGGCATAGGCTGAAACGGCAAAACAAAGCCTGCAATTGGCCGAAAAAGATGAATGTGTATAGCACGTGGTTGATGGCATACAGAAAGCATTTTTTACTATTCTGTATTTGTAAATATTTTATTCTCCTGGATTTACTACACTCACGGATATAAGAGGACATTGGCTGCACATTATTATGAACACAACGACTTCGGTGAGCTACTCCGGCTATATATTATCCCTGTATCTTGTTTCAGACTGAACTCGATGTTTCTGTGATAAGCGGTGCAGATAATGGATGAAATGGAGTGTCTATTTTTAAATTAAACTCAATTCCAAGTGTTTATTGTCATATGCACAGTAAAGTTGCGAGTGAAAAAGAAAATAGAAACTAAGGAATGGTTGGCATTTCTTGAATCCCAAGACTTTAACCTTCCGAATGATGGAACGATGCATTTGAGTGACATCGTATGGACACCGCATCCGCACGTGTTCTCGACACGTATTTGCGTCTTTGCAAGCTTTCGGAATGTTAAGGGGGTAATAAGTTTGACTGAACTATCTGACTGTTTTGTCGACGTTCCCATTGTAGCACATACATTTTTTCCCCTTGGATTATTTTCAATGGGACCCGGACTCTGCAGGTTTGCATCAAACTTTAAGTACCAGTATCAATTATCCGTTTATTTTGCCGGCTGTGGATTTTGGAATGTGTACTTTATATTCAGTTACAATTGCGGGTCGGATTTGGGTTAATTTTGTGATTGTGTTACATGTTTTAATGTGGGCGCATGCGGCTTATGTACAGGTGCGGCCTGTGTAAGTACAAAAGCGGTTATCCTCTTAAAATGTGGTGGGTGCGGCTTATAATCAGGTGCGCTCTATAGTCCGGATTTTACGGTAATTGCGATTTTTCAGACCAAAGTAAACAGCGCCCTTATCTGGGGAGTTTTGTAAGGGTTGCTGTCTATAAATCATTGAAAAACTGCAGCGTCTCACGAACACACAATCGCACACAATGCAATATTGATCAGATTTCGGTTAATCGTGCAGCCTTACTCGCTAGGCAATTTTGCCATGGCGACCGTAAGCTCCACTGAACACAAATTTACCAGAGTAGTCGTTACACTAACGGGCATCCATTTCCTGAATGGGGGAGTACATTTACAGGGTCTTTAAAACTAATTATAGGAGACAAACCAGATGTAAACATTCAACGGGAATTGAATCACAAAAACAAAGGGGAGAATTTTTACCTTAATTTTAGCGACGCATAGCGAAGTGTGGCGCCCTCAAACTCTTTTAGACTGGGGTCAGGGTTCACCGTGGCCGCCTGCAAGTCCTGTTGCATGTAAACAAAAAGATTAGAGAAGGAAAAGGACCAAAATATACCTTAGACCATAAAGCCTGCTGCACACATAGAACCACTTGTATTGCTTGGTTTAAGTCAGTAACTTTTGCAATTAACTTTATTTTCATTTTTGTATGACATCAGAATATACAATTAAAACTGATCATACATTGTCCAAATTTTAACAAAAAGTGCATATGGGAAAAAAAAAACTCGTACCTCAGAAAATGCTGGTTAGAGGGATGTCCAATGATAGCATAGGATACATATGCAAAGACTAGAATATTTTATTCTAGAGATCTCTCTTCCCCAAATATCATCATTAATTTGTAGACCAAGACCCCCCGCACCCCCATATTAACATTAACCCTGTGGTGCAAAAATTAAAAAGCCTGACATTAGATATTGAGCCTTTTTTATAATTATTTTTGTATACAAATCAACAAATACAAAGATGATAAGTTGTTATAATGTCACAATTTTAGTACAAAAGACCTCAGGAAGGAATTAGTAAAAGCTGCAGTACTATTTTGATTAACTAACCACTGTAAGAATTAAAAAAGTGACTGCATGTAATACACTCATATATGGCTTAATAAATGTAAATATTAAATTAATAATCTGTTGGTATCCACATGGGAGAAGGGCTAAAAGGACACAAATATATCACCAGACAAATAAATACAGTATGAACATCCAAAGCCTATAGATGCTTTCATTTGTTTGTAAACATTGTGACGTATAGGTTGAGCAAGGCTTAGCTTGGAGGCAAAAGAGTACTTGCGCTTGTTAGGAGACAGAGGAAAAGAACACTGTCGTAGCTGCTAGTTGTCGTCATCTTGTGTGTTTGTTTGCCAGAATCATAAAAAAACCTTAGTGATCGTAAGTAAGATTTAAGTTTTACAGCGGATACTCTTGATCAAAGACAAAGAAAATAGTTGTGGTTAAATGCATTTTAGTGAAAAGATTGGACCATGGCACATCAAAAATGCTCATGTTTGCAGCAGACACCTAATTTACACTAAGAAAAATTAAACGTTTATGATTGTTGCTATCGAGTACAGGTTACTTATTATATCTACAAAGTATCTTGTTATTTCCTTAAGCTTAAGCTAACTGTTAGGGTGTAACTTGAATGCTAAAGGTAGGCTTTTAAACACTGCGGTTGGGTCGAAAATAATAACAGACATGATTTGCAAACACTCATTGGGCGCACAATCAAAGTCATTTATTAGATACCTTTAGTTATTTATGTATCCAGTGTTTTTTTTTATTTTTGTTTATTTTATTTTATTGTATGCCAAATGATTGTTTGCAATGTGTGCCTGTTTTTATTTAGGTTACAGGCTAACAGTTAGCTGACGCTGCAAAAATAACAAGATCACTTGCCAATATAAGTAATATGGAGTCAATTGCAACAATCATTAACGTTTAATTTCTCTTACCTGATATAAAGTACGCACTGCAGACCCGAGCATGTTTGATGTGTGCCTCGGTCCAATCTTTTCGCTTTATTGCATTTAACCACAACTTTTTTCTTTGATCAGGAGTGTCCGCTGGGGTCTTATACAATCTAAATTTAGAATCACTAACGTTTTTTCCTGCAATTCTGGCACCCAAACATACAACACGATGACAACTAGCAGCAGCTTTCTTTTCCTCTGTCCTCTAACCAGCACAAGTATTATTTTGCCTCCAGCTTGACTGTGGTGTTGGATATGAAAGGGTCAATAGCAGAGTTCTTCGGATGGAGCCATAGCAACGGTGCACTTTTATGCAACAGGACATGCTGAAATGGATGCAGCAGGAAGTTTTAGCAAACAGGCAGAAAAGAGCCACAAGCTATTTTTTTGCTCATCAAGCATGTATTTGCCGTGATTTCGGAAGTAGTTGAAGTAGGGGTGGGCATTTTTGTAGAATTTCTGCGGTATTTCCATAGCTGTTTTTGGGGGGTATTTTTATAGTATATTTGTAGTTTTACAGTGAGTGTATGTCTGTAGTGTTTCTGTTTTTTTAGTTCTGTAGTTGCATTTTGGTTAAAATAAGCGCTTGTCTCGGGATCAAGAGGTAGCAACTTCGATTCCTGGCTCCTCCGTGTTATATGTCGAAGTGTCCTTGGGCAAGACACTAAATTCCCAATGCCCCCGATGAGCAGGTAATTGCCTTGCATGGCTGATATCAGTTAGTTAGTGTGTGTAAAAGGGAAAGTGTGAAAAACAGTGTAATCCACTTTGGGAGGTTTTCAGTGACTTGAAAAGCGCTTTATAAATGCAGACCATTTACATTTAGTAGTATTTCTGAAAAACTGTATCATTTCCATAGTAAATATGTAGTATTATTGTATTATTACTATATGTGTATTTTTAAAAGTAGATCTGTTGTATTATTTCTGTAGTGATTTTTGAATGATTTTTGTCATAAATTCTGTTGTATTATTTTTGCATTTTAGTGTTACTGTAATGGTATTTTGTAGTATTTTTAAAGTATCTCCATAGTAGAATTTTTGCAGTATCTGTAGAATTTTTGCAGTATTTTTGTAGTTTTATTCTTGTAGTTTGTATTTCTGCACTAGTGTTTCTATGTAATATCTATGTAGCATTTTAGTATTTCTGTAATATCAGGTAATATTTCCATAGTACACTTGTAGAATATCTGTGGTATTCATGTAGTATTTTTGTTTTACAATTTCTGTAGTAGTATTTTATCATATTTCTGTTGGATTATTTTTGTATTTTATTATTACTGTAAAGGTATTTTTGTAGTATTTCTTATTATTATTTATTATTTAAGTAGTTATTTTATATTTTTGTAGCACTGTATTGTTTATACTATAATTTTACAAGACTACTGTAGTTGTATTTGTGTAGTATTGTTATAGTATTATTTTCTCTTCAGAAAGAAAGCAAAATAATAAATTAGATCTCTATTTTCAAGCACCCAATTTAATATTTAGTATTATAGTACTGTCTTGCTGTCTCTTAGGGAGTAGAGATAGAGAGGAGAGGATCCCCAGTCCCCTCGCTCCCTCCACTTTAGTCGCCTCTTACGACACACAGCGGACCATGGTGGGAGAATTCTCTTACCTCTCACAAGGAGAGTGCCCCTCACCACAGGGCACTCATCATCCCTCATCTGGAGGGACGAAAGCATGACCAACTTGGGTGCCGAGGTGCCTAACTTGTTTGGGTGTTTGGGCAATTGGGTTGGCCATGGTCCAAAAATGTTTGTGTTTTTTTGCTATTTATTTCCCTTTTATTTTCTTTGTTATTGTATGTGTGTGTCTTGCTGCAATACAAGGCCGCTATTGGGAAATGTGAAGCACACTGTAAAGCGCTTTGGGAAGTCATTGACTTGAAAAGCGCTATATAAATGCAGATCATTTCATTTCATTTCATTGCTGTCGGTCACCCCTCTTGAGGGATATGACCAAGGTAGATAGATAGATAGATAGATAGATTATAGTACTGTATTTTTGTAGTATAGCTGTAATGGTATGTTTGTTGGAGGCACAAAAAGGATCAATAGGGACAATGTTGGTACAAAAAGCAACAACATAGTTTTCATTAGTAGTACTTTATTTACTATTTGTATATATTGCCCCATTATGTTTTGACCATTTTCGTTTGGCGGGCAGGGTGAAAAAGCCTGATGTGGCCGTCAGGCCGTAGTTTGCCCACCCCCTTGTTAGAGTGTGGCCCGCGTCAGGCAGTTAATGGCGAGCGTGTGATGCTAATGAAGCCACGCATTCTCAATTTGAGGTGAAGCTCGCCCAATGCACCATACTTGCCTTCCACACCTCACTATCAATCTTTCCGCCAAAATCGGCCCACACGCGTCTCTACGTTTAAAAGAAGACGGGGATCCGGGTTGAGGGCCAGCCCAGGAGCGAGAGAAAGAAACACAACAAAGCTGTTACGTCACTTGCTCACTGCACGCTGGCGTTTGTTACAATGAGGAGGCATTTCGGGTGTGTGTGTGTGTGTGTGTGTGTGTCGGGGGGGTCATCAACATTCTTGCTCCTATTGAACAGTCGCCTTTCCATTCAAAATTAGTAAAATAAGAAAGTACAGTGCTGCCTCAGCTTTCGAACGCCAGCCACTTCAACCAACTAAATTGAACTGCACCATTTTTGCTGTGATCCATTATTCCCAAACTTGTATTAATACGAACAGGGACCCGACATGGAGACATGCTGTCTAGACCGCCTAAAATTAAATGCAGGATTGTGGCCATGATCCATTATCCCCCGGTCAACAATTCTGAGAGCAAGGACCAGCAGAGTGCATTACGTTTTTGATCCGGGGCTGCATAAGCATGCAATTATGGCTCACTTAAACTGACTTCACCATTTTGGCCGTGATCCATTATCACCAATCTTATATTGCTACCAACAGGAACCCGCAGAAGGAACTGCCGGCAGACATGCTGTCTAGACTGCTTAAAACAAAATGCACAATTGTGACCACGATCAATTATCCCCAGTCAACGATTCTGAGAGCAATGGCCGATCGAGACAATTTTCGGCTTCAAGCAGCTGAAGCTCGCTATTGTGGCCCTCCAAAAATCAACTCTATCGTCTGGCCAGGGTCCAGTATTCCACATCTTCTCTTTCGCAGATTTTCACATATCGGCGCGATAACAGTATACTGCATACATCTACATGTTTAGGACTAAATTGATGGTTAGACGCACGTTCCATTTGTTTAAAAGAGTGGACTTTTCATACGGGCCAAAATGAATCAGTATACCTTTATTTCTTATGGGAAAAACAAATTCAGACCTCTACTTCCAACCTGGACTAAGTTGGGAAATTGAGGCACCACTGTATATCATAATTGAGAAGGAAGATAAAGACAACATTTCAGAAGTTTTCCACCTTGTCTTTGTCTTCTTGGTGCTGAAGGGTTGACTCTTGGTCTGACATCCCCTGGAGTGATGTCGATCGTGGCTTAACAGGGAGAAAAGGGATTTTTTTTATTAAAAAAAAAAGGTTTGTAGTCAGTATTCTAGTCAAGGATATTAATAAATAAGTTTTGGTTGGTTGGTTGGTTGGTTGGATCCCTTAACCAGGGGCAACATTTCCTGTGGTGTGTCTTGGGCAAGTACAGCCTGGTGGCGCCTATCCCTCTCCATGCCAACATAAGTGTACAGCATAAAAATTGCATTCCACTGCCCCTAATTTTTTAGTATTTTTATCATATTTTGTTATGTACATTCTTCTTGTTATCAAAATGAGAAAAACAATGTTTCTTATTGGGGGTGGGGGTGGGGCTGGGGTGGTTGTCTAGAGAATGGTAAATGGCAGAAGTTATTCATGACATTTTGCTTATTTTAAGCAATTTTATAAAATAAATGAAAAATATTAATCACATATTGAACTTGAAGGAATTACTAACTTATTATATCTTATTATTTATTTTGCCCTAATTGGTTAATATTCATTTTTTATTTTTGCAGTGTGGAACTGCACCACATCTGTAAACCGAAAATCAATTTCATATTATTGGAGATTTTAATTTTTCAAAAATCAAACTTACAGCATTGCTGTATTTTGGGGATAGAACCGCGGTTAGTCCTCTGCCATGATCTTTACGATTACGTCATTTATTTCCCTAACAGACTAATTAGAAGGTGTTTGAGCGTCTTGTTAGTAGCGTGAGGCTACCTCCCAAAGGCACGGTTTAGGATGAAAGTTATATTATTATTATTAAAGCTTTGAAAACTCTCTCGATGTACCATCTTTCTTTGTAAATATGTGTAATATGTATTTGCAACTGTATATTTTTGTAATGTATTTATTTGTATTTATTTGAGACACTTATTCTGCACGAGCAAATTAGAAAAGAGGGGCGGAGCGAACGCCAACGCTGATGGGAAAGTGGGGACCGGTAAAGGTGAGTTTTTGTGGACACGGCGGACAATAATGGATATATATTTTCCCCACCCTTACCTTTGGAAATATACACTTTTTTTCCTTGGATTACTATCAACGGGCACCTAGAATCTGCAGGTCTGCAACAAATTTTAAGTACCTATATCATTTAACGTTCATTTTGGCGGCTGTGATTTTAGGACTGTGTGCTTCAATGAAGGACATTTAGTTTCAATCGCAGAACTTGAAGATTGGCGTGTATTAAATTCGTGTTTGTTTGATGTGGGTGCATGCGGCTTATATACAGGTGCAGCTTGTGTATGGACAAAATCGGTTTTCCCCTTAAAATGTGATGGGTGCGGCTTATAATCAGGTGCGCTCTCTAGTCCCGAATTTACGGTAGTATTATTTCTAGAATGTTTTTAAATAATAGTCCTTATTTCACAGTATTTTATTCAAATATTTTAAGACATCAATATTTTTTTCTAGTAAATATATATATTCTTTTCTCCCCCCAAAAGATGTTTCTTACTTTACTCAAAGTTAAGAGGGTAACCATATTATAAACTTGTATTTTCCAATAAAATGAGAAGGATAATCCTTAAAACGCAGAAAATCATCTATCTAGTATTGTTAATTTTAACCAGTTGTTATCTTAAAAAGACAGTGTGTAATATTGAGTGCCTGGTGGTCCAAAACTTTCATTCAGTAAAAAGAAAAAAACTAGGGAAAAATACATGATCCATCCATCCATCCATCCTTCCATCCTCAGTAGGGTGCGGGGGTGCTGGAGCCCATCCCTACCATCTTCGGGCAGTGGGCAGGGGACACCCTGAACTGGTTGCCAGCCAGTCGCAGGGCACACAGAGACAGACAACTCACTTGCTTATTCACACCAAGGGACAATTTGGACTGGCCAATCAACCTGACATGCATGTTTTTGGGAATGTGGGATAAAACCGGAGTGCCTGGAAAAAACCCACACAGGCACGGGGAGAAAATGCAAACTCCACATGGGGAGGCTGCGGTAACTGGACTCGAACCCTGAAACTCCGCACCGTGTGGCAGCGCGCAAACCACCCAGCAGCCGTGCCGCAGTGCCGCCCATGAACTAGATTCCCAAGGTTAATTTTTATTTTTAAAAAATCAAAGGTTGAAAAATTTGTATATCTTTTTTTACATAGTGGAATCCCCACTTGCCATGTTTGTCTGCCATTGTGTTGCTTACTGTGGCACTGGTTTTCGTTCACATAAACAACAGTGCCTTCTAGTGGTCAAATATTTCACACTGTGTTTTAAGATCATAAGGAGTACTGTATTTACTTAAAATAAGTAAAGTCATCTGCCAAAGCAGACAATATTGATTATTTCAGTCAATTTTTTCTTATCTTGCTACCAAAACAAGTTAAAACACAGAACAATAAAAGGGATGATCACTAAAATGACCAAATATATAAAACAATACTGTAATTCTTTTCACAGTGTCGATCAAAAAAGCTTTTCTTTTTCAAAGGTCAGAAAATAATAGTACTTATAATGAAAAAATATGATCTTACATGTTTAGATGTGGAATAAGATGTTTTTTTCAGCCCCTCGTTACACCATTTTTACCACTTTCAAAAGTAATTACCAGAGATTTCCCACGCTGTGCGCCAATTTCGCTTGGCAATCCCCACCCCAGATCTGATTACCCGTCGTGCAGCATTGGACCAAATGCTGGCATTTTCTTATTGTATTACTCATATTACTATTGATAAATAATATAAAAAATCAAAGTGCTGAATTTTGTCCAAAAACGTCAAAACATTTTGAAGTTTATAACGGCACCATCCATCATTTCAAACTTGTTATTGTCATCATTTTAAGGCATAGAAAAGTTTTTCTAAAAACTCACATTAATAACGCCAGCATCTGGTCCAGTAGTGGTTATACGCTAAATTACTCTATGGGCGATGCCACCTCCAAGTGCCCCAATCGTCCCTATAAGTCACAATTTTTCCAGTTTTTTGATGCATTGTACACTTGGTGTACACGAAAGGCCTCCATTTGAGACCAGATGGAAACATATGTTGGCACGGAGAGGGATGGGCGCCACCAGGCTGTATTTACACTAGGCACACCACAGAAAATTGTGTCCCTAATGGTTAAGTGATCCAACCAACACATGTGTGTTATAGTGAATTTCCCACGATTTCCCAATGCATCCCTTCAGCCGGGTCTACACTAGGGATCGAATGATATGGGTTTTTCAGGGTCGATACCTATTAATAGTATTAAGAACAGGCCGATAACAAATATTTGGAGCCGATATTAATTTGCTGTAAAAGCTTAAAAGAAGCGCAATAAATTTTTAATAATGAAAAATAAACTGGCAACATTTGTTATGAATTCAAATAAACTTTTAATAGCTCTCCGAAACCCATTATAGGAACTAAATTAGAATTTCAACACAACATGATTAATCTTTCACTTAAAACATAAATTGACTAAATAAAATTAGGCTCAGCAGCAGCTCGGATAAAGATACATAAAAATTTTTTTTAAAAAATTCACACTAAACAAAACTATCAATCCAACCAACATGACTTAAATTAACCGAAAACAACAAGTGCAAGAGAGAGAGTCTCTGCTGGATGAGACTTAATAATCGTCTAGTCAATGAAAAAACATGCCGGCACCGATATCCCTAAAATTCCCAAATATCAGTGCCGATAATCGGTTGACCTCTATTCTACACTGAATCCACAATGTAAACAATCTTTTTCGAATGTCCTAAAAACCAAAAACCAGCTGGTGGTGCCAGAGTACTATCTTGTCATTTTTCTTAACCTGAACTAATTGCTAAGTCACTTAGCTTGCTTAAAACACACTTCTATACCAATAGATTTTCCAAGATGGCTCGTGCCAACATCGGTCAATCCCATTCAAGTCAACGTTTTATCTATCTGCCGCAGCGCTCTATCAATCTCCTCTCTTTTCCGTGACAGTCCATCATTCGGCATGACTGATCGATCGTCCCACGCTTCTTGTATTGGACTACACCATCGGATTATTGACATTCCTCTCCCCCACCTTGCTCTCCTTGCTTGCCTGCCTTCTTAGGGTTGTTTCCCATTGTCAGCGACACGGTGAACTATAACTTCCGTCATAAGGACTAATTCTAAGCGTGTTTACGGCGCAGATGATTAAGCTGGTGCAGGTTACTTACAAAATAGCAGCTGTTGACGAATCCGCATGTAGGCAGGATGTGCTCGTGGACGGGCTCCACTGAACTGTCCGAGGTGGTGCTCCCTGAGCGAGTGGAGCCCCTGAAGAAAACCTCGGCTTGACAGGACTAAGGATACCCAAAATTAGCTTATATTGTGGCAGTCACGTAAAAAAAAAAGATCTGAATCATTTAAATTTAATATCTCTATGAATTTTCTTTTCACTTATTTGCTCATCCGTTTATTTTCTTAGCGACTACTTTTTATATATAAATGAATATTTTTGAATATTTTACCTTTCAGTATGAGCCTATGTGCCACCTTCATGCATGTAAGAGCATAAAGGTAGAGGGAAATACATTTTTTTGACTGCTACCACAGAAAGAAAAATAGGTAGGACCATAAGGGCACACAGCCCTTTGCGTCTGTATCGAGGCTGAACCACGGCCAGAAATTTCTGCCTGTGAGGCGGACGCTATTGAACGCTTTGAGATCGCCATACAGACGAGATACAGCAGTGCTTTACACGCGGTCGGAAATTCACACGCGGTTGGCAGCGCGAAAAAGTTTTGCGCTGCTCAAAACTTTAGAGCCCGGTCACACAGCCTTTCACGGGCGTATCGAGGCTGAATCACGGCCAGAAATTTCTGCTCGTGAAGCAGACGCTGTTGGACGCTTTGAGATCGCCATATAGACGAGATACAGCAGTGCTTTACTCGCGGTCGGAAATTCACACGCGAAAAAGTTTTGCGCTGCTCAAAACTTTAGACCACGTGTTAACCGCGGGCGGCACACGTGGTACACACGAGGTAATGACACGGAAATGACGCGGAACGAGGTGCTATGGCCGCGGCCAGGGCGTGGTTACACGTGGGTAGGACGCGAAATTTCAGCGGGTAATCGTGGGTGGAGCACGGTCATAGCATGTTCTGCGCCTGTATCGCGGTGTTATTACGTGAAATTAGCGTGTTACGCGTGTGACGGTCAAACGAATTTCTCCGCGTATATGCAGCGTGATTTGCCGAGCACACGTCAGTTGTGCTCGAGACGTCAAGGGGTGAACATGGATCCCCGTCACCGTAGTGACCTCTATCCATTTTTATTTCTTGACATTTATTTTCATTTCATAACAAGATAATAAAATAAAAATGAAAAACTATTACAATAATAACATATTGGCTTCTTCTGTGCCATAGCTTGAAATCTTGATCTTCACGGGACTGTAAATCACTTTTGAGAACTGTTATGCACTCTACCGTAAAGCTTATTATGCAGACATAAGCTTTATGGTAGAGTGCATAACAGTTTCAATACGAGCGATTTGAATAGAAAAAGGCAAAATAAACATGTTACCTGCTCAAAAGTGATTTGTATACGGCGTGCATTACCGTTCGATTACATTCACAACAAATATGGTTTAAGTTGTATTACATTCCCAACAAATGCAAGACAAAGTGGTTTTGGTTATATGTTCGCCATTAAATTCCCTAAAAGTGATATAAAAGTTAGATAAAACGAGGTAAAAGTGGTTGTAGTAGCGAGGGGATGCAAATCTCGGCAAGGATGCATTTCTCGGCATAACGCCGGCTCGGCAGCTTTTATACCCGTGGTCCACACGAGAAAATGACGCGGAAATGACGCGATGAGGAAGCGGAGCAGTCGCCGGCGTCTGTTTTGTGGGCATACCACCGATGAACAGCGGGTTGGCCAATTTTGCACATTTTCCATCACGGGCAACCACGGGCAAAAAAAAAAAAACGCAAAATTCTACCCGCGATACAGACGCAAACGGCTGTGTGACCGGGCCCTAAATAGGACAACCACAAGTGGGTGTATATTTAGGGTTGTTTAATCTCATCTCATCTCTCATTAGCCGTACCGCTTATCCTCAGTAGGGTCGCAGGGGGCTGGAGCCCATCCCAGCAATCATCGGGCAGTGGGCAGGGGACACCCTGAACTGGTTGCCAGCCAATCGCAGGGCACACAGGGACAGACAACTCATTCGCTCATTCACACCTAGGGACAATTTGGACCGGCCAATTCACCTGAAATGCATGTCTTTGGAATGTGGGAGGAAACCGGAGTGCCCGGAGGAAACCCACGCAAGCACGGGGAGAACATACAAACTCCGCACAGAAAGTCTGGAGCTGGATTTGAACCCACGACAGGTTCCCATGACATGAACTGTGCCGCACAAGCGCTAACCACTGCGCCGCCGTGCTGGGTTGTTTAATATACAACCAAAATATAAGACCCGCTTTTCGGTGCAGCAAACTACTACCAAAAGTCTTGTCGTAAAAGTAATTACCACAGCTCAAGATTAATATGCAAATGCGAATATACATGATCTCATTTAACTGTGGAAAAATGAGTAATAATAAAACCTAATTTCAATTCGCTGCATGCAGTGAATTGATTTATTACATTCAGTAGTTAAATCTCCAAGGCCATTATTCTCATCCATCGTCTCTCCCAGATTACTTTGTAGAAGGCTTCATTTGTCATTCCAGGGTGTAGCAATTACTAAAAATGATTTTAAAGCACAAAGAAGACTTAATAATTGAGACTTTGAAAGCATGGATACATTTCTAAATAGGGTTTGTAAACTTTTAGAGTGGCCAAATTGAATTCATTTCAAGGCCAATTTTCTCAGTGCCTTCATCCGGAGAAATCCAGCACTTATCAAACAAATGTTTTTGTTTTTGTTGACTTTGATGACTGAAACAAAAACGCTGCTAACACATAATTTGTGCTATGTTGACCTGTTTCTTTCTATGATGTTTTTGTGTCAATAAGCTGCTATAAAATGACATGAATTCTGTCATACCGCTTCAACAATGCACGAGCATCTTTAACACGTTTGTTTACAAAAAGGGAAAGGGCCCGATAGGTGTTGGGTAATTATTGAGTTCATATGGAGAACAAAAAAAAGTACTGCATGCATAGAAATATTCGTCCGACAGCCACTTCTCATTAAATGTACGCTTTCCCATGGTCCAAAGTAAATTTCCCTGATCAAAATGTGTATTGTGGGTAGACCTAAGACATGTGTATGCTCTGAAAGGCCTGACTGAAACTACATCAGTGTGTAAAGCTTATATTGTTTCCTATTTTACAATTTTTGGGTGGATCTTTGAATATCTAAACTTATATTTAATGTGTTTTTCAGGGACCCCCAAGAAAGCTTATATAATTACTAATTACAAAATAGTTTTGTTTCATAATGTTTTATTATTCTTGATAATATATCATTTAAAAAAAAAAAAAAGCTGAGGAGCTATTTGGGAGCGGGCCAGATGTCGGGCGGCAGTAGCTCAGGAGGTAGGGCGCTCGTCTTGGGATCAAGGGATCCCAGTTCAAATCCCGGCCCAATAAGCAGGTTAGCGCCTTACATGGCTGCAAGGCCGCTATTGGGAAATGTGGAGCACATTGTAAACATTGACTTGAAAAGCGCTATATAAATGCAGATCATTTCATTTCATTTCATGTCTAAATAAAGCTGTCCTCTTGGGGAGATCTTCAATGACTTGAAAAGGGCTATATAAATGTAGACCATTTACAATTTACATGACGCCATAATGACAAGCTACCAGATCAGGCATTTCACCATCATTTTCACACACTTTTAAAACAAAATTGTCTTGAATTATTGCGTGGTCTATTGTCAGACTGCTAAGAAACATGGTAATGGCAACAATTTCAAACATTATCAAGCACTCCACCCAGAATTTTCCTGACTTTGAAAAAAAATTAAAATGCAGGCATTTTCAAAGATTTTAAGCACCCATACAAACACTGCCCAAATCTCACCTCTTGATCAGGAGGCGGAGAGGGGCTTAATGAACCCAACGACTGTTTCCACGGCATGGAGCACATGTGGTCACCCGGCACCTGGGACTCCATTTGTTCCAGGGGGATGGGGTGGGTGTCGGGTCTCTCCCATTGGGTGGCGCCGGTGGGAATGTGCCAGTAGTAGACACCCGCCATGTCCGTGATTTTCTTCCATCCGGGCGGCAAGTCCGGGTCTGTTTGGAAGGACTGCTCGTTCCAGATATCTGCTGAGAAAAGGGGAAAAGTAAGGCAGTGTTTCCCATACATAGGAAGGACGTAACAGGCCGCCAGGGTTTAATTCACGGGTCTCAAACTCGCTGCCCCCAGGATGATAGTTTGAGTTTCCCGCCTTAATGTGAAAGTTATAGGGACAGTGTTTATTTTCCCACTAGATGTCTTTGTGTTCTGTCATGCCACCGAAAATTAGTTCTTAAAGCAGAAGAGAAGTCATCTTTATTTGTATAGCCCTTAATCACAAAGAGTATCAAAGAGCTGCACAGATCAAAGACAATTGCAAACTACAGACTATTATGAAACCATCCCCTCATCTAAAACCTACCCTGAGGGCAAATAATACACATATTATCAACATAAAATATAGGTTATTCATATGCTATAGAATATAAGTGTGTTTTAAGTTTAGATTTAAACATTTCAACTGAGGTTCCAGATCAAATCTCAGGGGGAAGAGCATTCCACAGCACCGGGGCCCAAATGGAGATGCTCTCGAGCCTGCCGATCTCTTCTTGGCTTTTGGGATCACTATAATCAAAGTGACCAAAACACACCCTATTACTAAGGAAAAAGACAAATTTAAAAAAAAAGAAGGAAAGGACAAAAAGGAAGAGAGAAAAAATTGCATTTTTTATAAATTCTTCTTTCTTCATCTCATCTCATTAGCTGCACCTGGTAGACCAATACAATTTCTCATATCATCTGTATTTAAAAAAAGACACCTCCATTTGAAGGATTTTCTTTTATTGTAAACATTCAACTTGTGTAAAAAAATTAACAAAACCGACACATTTTGAATATTAGAAGAAACAATGTTCATTTATTAATAATATTACATGAAGACACATGTGATTTCTTAAGGTAGAGATTAGCACATTTGCTTAACACGCGAAAGGTCCCCGGTTTGAGACCATGTGGAACCATGTTGGCCTGGATAGGGACGGGAGCCACCAGGAAAGACACACCACAGGAAATTGTGCCCCTTTGACCGTAGTCGTTAAGAGATCCGGACATTTACAGGTTTATTTAATATTTTGTGGGGGGTTTTGTCTATAGATGGACTATTTTATTAAATTCAATTTGAGACACACTGACATGCATGGAAAACAATGCAATACGGGTATCTAGAAGTGATTTTTTTGCATGAAATATTTGGATAGGTAAAATGAATACCCGCTTTTTCTTATTTACTTTTTAATGTTTGGGACACTGTAGATAAGATATTTTTAAAAGTGCTTTGTCTTTTTTACCATTTTATACACATTATATTTTTTTTTTGTAAAAATGCACCAGATTGAGACGTTGAATTTAAAACACACAAGATTTTCTTAAAGGGGAGCAGGCCCCGTAGACTGTCCACTTATGAGCTGAAAATAATCGCACAAAATTGTTGTGCATCTACTCTATCCCTTTGTAATTTGCGCAAGTAGAAATTAAAAGACCCGATAATTAGTCAAGATGCTGTGGAAACATTTAATGTTGGGTAGGAATTCTGTTTAGCAATGCCAAAGCAATGATGAAACAATGTCGGAAAGTGTGCACTGAATACTATGCTTTAATTAAATTATTCACAGTAACCGATGTCGCTGATAGCAACTAGGCATTATGTTTAGCGTTATCTCAAATGGAGCAAATGTTGCCTTGACAACACAGGGGGCTGGCCAGAGGGATGGGAGGCCACCAGCAGCCAACCACGGCTTCAACACACTCCCTACCGTGCTCTTTGTCCCGATGCCTTGAAGATTCCTCACCCCTCAACCGACGAGGACATCAAGACTGGGCCTTCACCTTCATTGAACCAAGACCAAAGTCCATCTCGTGATGTCAGGTATTGATTGGTGTGACTTTCAGGTGAAATGATAGCAAATTACAGTAACACACAGTTGCCTTTTATACACGGTAATAAGCCAACAAGGTTTTTTTATTTATCTAAATGGCGGCAGCCAAGATCCCAACTTCTATCTTTTTTTGTTTTCTTTTTTTATTCTCGTTTAATGCTCTATTCAAGTTTCTTCTGTAGGTTAGTAAAATAAACAAAAAACACTATAAATCAGAGAGTGTGTGTCTTGATTAAAGTATATTGAACTATCAAAAACGGAAAATAAGAATTAATTTAAAGTTGTGTGGAATCAACCTTTCAGAATAACTAAAAATGAAAATATGTAAAAATATTTCCTGATATGATCTCAAAACGTATGTAGTGCTCCAAAATGGCTGGACAAATTAAGAAAGTTGATAAACTCACCTCTTCAATTTAATTGGTCAATCAATTATTTGTTAAGATAATTTATGACCCACCTCAAACTGCTACAACTGCAAGTAAGAAAGATTATAAGCATTTATGCTTCTCATGATGGTAATGATATTCCCAGAAGTAGTAGCAGAACAACTTGGTCATGTCTTCTCTCTACCTCTTTATAATGAGCAAGAGGCACTGGAGAGCTTTGCCATAACAAGTCACATAGCTCCAGATGTGTACAGGCTGAGGTAATTGGACAGGTTTTTGAAAGTTAGCAATAATATAATAATAATTTCCTTGTATTGTCATTCTGTGTAACAATGTACACAGAACGAAATGTCGATTGCACCTGACCCGTTGTAGCGAGCCGATGCAGCCGCAGCCAACAGAGGGCGCCGCCGACCACTTTTTAAGTCTTAGGAATGACTCGGCCGGGGCGCGAACCACCGACCTCCCAGTCTCAAAGCGGGCGCCTTACCGTCTAGGCTACTGAGCTGGTAGTACATTGTGTTTCTTTAGTTTCTAAAATGTTTGTATTTGTTTGTGTTTTTGTGCTTGAGAGGCATTTAATAATGATTGATAGCTGCCTGACCACAAACTTGTGTCTCAATAGTGACACAATGTGTTACTTTTATGTACTGGACATTCACAAAATATAGTTAACATGTTTTAATTTTTAGTACTCAGTTAGCAAATCATTGGTGCTAATAAGTTAGCTTCTTGTTCACCTCAATCTAAAACCTCTACAGCAATAATTAGCCAAACGGTATATTTGCCTGATGAAATTTCATCCAGATTTGTATATTTTTATAATTCTAGCAAAGATTATGCCACTTGTTAAGAATGAGTAATATATTTCATTCAGCCAAGGCATGCATGTCTAAGTATTGGAAAACTTGTACAATGTTTAGAAGTGACATATTTTCACATAATGAACACACCCATAATCATATTCACACTCTGCAATGTGGTTATTATGGTGCTCAAAACAATATATTGTTATTCAAGTTATTGTTTGGTTATTTTAACAAAGTAAGGTTTACCGCATGGCGGCGCAGTGGTTAGCGCGTGTGCGGCACAGTTCTGAGGTCTTGGGAACCTCCTGTGTGGGTTCAAATCCAGCTACCAGCCTACCTGTGCGGAGTTTGTATGTTCTCCCCGTGCTTGCGTGGGTTTCCTCCGGGCACTCCGGTTTCCTCCCACATTCCAAAGACATGCATTTCAGGTGGATTGGCCGGTCCAAATTGTCCCTAGGTGTGAATGAGTGAGCGAGTTGTCTGTCCCTGTGTGCCCTGCAATTGGCTGGCAACCAGTTTAGGGTGTCCCCTGCCCACTGCCCGATGATTGCTGGGATGGGCTCCAGCACCCCCGCGACCCTACTGAGGATAAGCGGTGCAGCTAATGAGATGAGAGGTTTACCGAGGATTTTTCTAGATATAATTTATGCATGTATTTAAAAACAAAAAAACATTGTTGGTGATCAGTATGGTCTAAAGAAGGCAGAATTTTATTGGTTAAGGGTAGAAAATAAATATCATAAATAAATATCATGATTCTTGATGCAAATATCGCATCTCTCTTGTGAAAACTTTTCATGGAAATGCAGATAATGGGGACTGTTGTGATTTTGTTTCACAAAAGAAAGTGAAAGTACAAAAAATGAATAATATACCAGTAAACTTTCACAATAATAAGGTTCACTATTCATGATCTCCCTACTTCCCTGAACCACATCATGCACTGTGTTCCGCGTTCTAATTGGCTTCACAGTCGTTTGTCTTTACTTTCGCTAAAAATTGAAGATTCAAATTTTTATTTGACAGTGAAGTAGTTATTGTTAAAATTGTTAACAGCACTTTTATTTGTTATATGTTTTAGCCTTTAAAAAGTGTTTTTGTTTGGTTTCAATATATGACAAAGTATATTACATTTTACAATATTTGTAAAACATAAAATAAAATGAAGGTTTTTATATCACAGATCACAAGTTCCTTTGGGAATGTAACCCCTGTGGTAATCGACGGTTCACTGTATATAGTTGTTGTTTTTTTTTGCCTGAAATGATAAATTAGGAGTTGAAAGAAACATTTCTTATAAAGAACTGGGCAATATGCTTCTTGTATTGCTTTTAAAAGTCATACTGGACTAATTGAATAGTGAAAGATGTTTTCTTGAAGTCATTTGTTTGCACTGCAAACAGCAAGAAAAAAACCCACAAGCCTTTTTTATAAGTTTGCCGCTTTTCTTTTAATACACTCACTCACTTTTTTTCAGCTTTCTTTTTTCAATGGTGAAAAGGGAAATGACATATTTTTGGGGGAGCAGCACAAGGAACATATGGTATTTTCTTTTCCATTATGGTTGTTTGCGCTTTGCTTCTTTATTTGGACGACTTAAAACCTGTTTTTGATTCATTGCGGATGTTTGAGCAGTTTCAGTATTTGCAATGCAATTTAAACATCTTAGTAGCGTGAAGAGCACAAAATGGAGCTTACAGCTGAGGTAAATTATTTTGACGGTGAAACTTTTGGAGAAGATGCGGCAGGTACGGAGATGACAACCACACATTCGCTTTGGTGTGGAGATTAGATGCCGGCTTTAAATCACTGATATTCTCAGAAAAGATTACGGTTGTTGCTGTTTATAGGTCCATGAAAACTTTGAGAAGGGGTTTTGGGGTTTTTAAGGGTTATTGATCTATCTTCGTCAGTTCATAATACGCTACAAAGCCTAGGAGCCGGGACACTTACTCTCAGCCAAAAGGCTAAGCTAAGGTCCTAGCCCTAAAGCCTTGCTGCGACCCATACCCGATACAGTCCAAAAAACACAAAGATAGTAAAAACTCAAAAAGATAGCAAATGACCAAAGTAATCCACACTTGCTCAAAACTTTTTAGTAACTACAGGTCGCAATGCTTGTCCAGGGGTGCGACTGGGTCATTCTTACTTCAGCATGGTAACTTTCACTCGAAAAATTTTAAAATATTCAGCTGAAAAAGAGTCTTTCAAACTATAAGTCAAGTCATGTATATTCGAAGAGCCCTTTATGACAAACAGTCTCAAAGGCCTGCACAGACTACAATTAAACCATTTGCTGCAACGAAAAATAACCCCAAATACCTGTTCTTAGCTGTAACAGGTGGAATGGTAGTAGGAACTTGGAAGGCATTTTATGGTAAATTTAGCCATTACTACAAATGTGAAAAAAGCTAGTGAATAGTTCTTATTGTGAAAAGTTTTTAACACTTTTAATTACGATATTATCACAATACAAAAGAAAAGAGGTTAACTACTATAAGAAAAAGCGGAACGGGGTGGACGTGTAACTTTTCCTCATCAGTAAACAATAGAAAACATTAAACATTGAAAAAAGTTTGATAAAAGATTGGTACTCACTCTTGTTGAAGGTTTCCCCTCAAAAACGATTGTTACATCGGAGAGTCATGGGACTAAAATGATAGCCAGCATATGTTTTCTTTAGAACTTTATAGTGTACTTGTATCACAATCAGGGTCGTATTTTTAAAATTACTTTATCCTGCATACATGTCAGTGTGTCCAATGGTACAGGGCAGTTAAGCATACAAGGAAATATTTAAAAGATAAATATAAGTCAATTTCTACACGAGATATACCATTTTATGTCACTGGGACACCCAATAACTGGAATGACCCAGTAACAACATAGTAGTAACATGTTATTTTAGATACGCATATCAAACTGGTAGCCCTTTGAGCCAGTAATAATATGAGCGTACAGATTAAAAAAAAGCTACCATGCAGAAAAGCAAGAAATAAAAGGATTGCCAACTCTATGACTGAAATCTGTATCATAACCCACAACCTTTGTCTCTGTTGTTTTTAGTAAGTTTATTTTTTTCCCCTCCCCGCTGCATTGTGATGTAGGCCAGGGGTGTCAAACTCATTATAGTTTGTAGACTGTGTGGTAGAAAAAACACTCAAAAAAGGTAAAAAGAGAGAAACAAAGGGAGAAAGTGTCAGGTTTTCAATGTAAATCTCTTGAATTTCTGTCTCAAGGTAATTAGCTTGTTTTTATATTACTAAATATTAAAAACAATGTTTCTCATACACACACACACATAAAGTAACGTTTCAACAATGAGAGTAATTATATCTCTTGTACGTTTATCAATCTTGTATTCTTTTATTTTGAAGTCATGTTCTTGTGTGTACTGATTTCTCTGACGCAAAATAAACCACTCCCTCCTCTCGGTCTGGACTCCATCCAGTCTCCCACCATATACATGTATTTTATCTGTGCAAATAAAGCCACTAAATAGTCTTAATAATGTCAATCTCTGAAAAAATTGTGCCGATTACCGGTTTGTTCCGCGTTTTTGGTCGATTCTACTGGATTGGGATGAAAGAATTATTAGCACATGGGACCACACGGTTAGCATACCAAGGTTAGCATCCAAAATGCTTTGGAATCGAGTAGGAACGAGCTTCAACGAACCAGAGTGGTGTACTTTCTAAGGTAAAATGCATGTATTTAAATACAAATTTTGAATAATTTTAAGAAAAGCCATAAAATGAAAGAAGACGTTGATAAATAGGGGCGTCATAGCGAATCATCAAATTAGTTGGAGGGTGTGCTTCACTAAGTCAAATATGCTTGGATGTGTTCACATATGTATATATGATATATATATATGTGTGTATGTGTGATACATATATTGACGAGCCGGTTTCCGGGTTCAAGGGTTAGCTTCACCGTTAACGGGATCGGTAGCCTGTAGGGTTGAGTACTAGTCTCATACCAACGAAATTCGAAGGCATGGGCGTCATTTCAGTAGCCGGTAACCGAAAAGGAAACGGCAGTCTATGATATTGCTAGAGGAATTAGCCTCTCAAATCATAGAGAGAGAAGACAGGCTTAAAGTGGTTCGCTATTGTGAATATATTAAATCTTTGCAGTCGGTAGAGTCCCCGATTTGAAATCGTTTTAAAATGAAAAGATAACAAAATATATTAAATAAACTACATGGCTTCAAGGTGCACCGTCTAAAACTATCTAAATTAAGCGAATTTTTGTGGGCCCTCTGTCTGTACATGTTTGTTCAATGTTGTGAAATGTCTGTTTGCATCTGTCCTATATTCTCTTTTTTCTTGTCTAATGTTTGTCTTGCGCTGGCTTTTAATCGGCCCACGTAACTGAAAAGCAAAAAAAAAGATAAGAAAGAATCGAAGCAAAATCGCCGCAAACAGGAGAGTGCGCCTCAACTTAAAAAAGGAAAAAAAAAAGGAAAAAGCGACGCAAATGAAGTGCATATTGAAACGGGAGAAACCTTTTTTTTTTTTAAGTCAAGTCAAGTCAAGTCATTTTTATTTGTATAGCCCTTAATCACAATAAGTCTCTAAGGGCTTCACAGATTAGTACACTATGTTACACAGACTATTTTTCAGCCGACAAGAAGAGTAGGTTATTATTCATATGCAATGGAGTAGAAGTGAGTTTTAAGTTTAGATTTAAACATTTCCACTGAGGTTGCAGATCGGATCTCAGGGGGAAGAGCATTCCACAGCACCGGTGCCCGAATGGAGAACGCTCTCGAACCAGCAGGACACTTCTTTGCTCTCGGGATCACCAGAAGACCGGCACTCTCAGATCGTAGGCTTCGGACCTTCAGTTCTAAATATTATAAACATATCACTTCAGTTCTAAATATTATAAACATATCACTCTCCTCAGGTGTAGTTCCAGCAGCTTTTAAGTCCGCCGTTATTAAACCCACACTGAAACGACCCAACCTTGATCCTGAAATATTAAGTAATTACAGACCTGTGTCAAACCTACCTTTCCTCTCTAAAGTACTCGAAAAAGTAGTGGCACAGCAGCTGAATGCTTTCATATCCGAGAATAACCTTTTTGAATCCATGCAATCAGGATTCAGGGCTAACCACTCTACTGAGACAGTTCTGATCAAGGTAACAAATGATCTCCTAATGTCAATGGATTCTGGCGCTTCATCACTTTTGCTGCTGCTGGATCTTAGTGCTGCTTTTGACACAGTGCACCACAATATCCTACTAGAACTGTTGGAAAAATGGATTGGTCTCTCAGGAACCGTCCTCTCGTGGTTCAGATCCTACCTCTCAGATAGGACGCACTGTGTTAAATATGGTGAAATGACATCTGAGCCCTTTAATGTTACCTGCGGTGTTCAGCAGGGTTCAGTGCTTGGCCCCCTTCTTTTCAACATTTACATGCTTCCATTAGGTGACATTATTCGCAAGTACAATATCAGCTTCCACTGCTACGCAGACGACACTCAACTCTATCTTCCGTTGGAGGAATTTTCCACACTAAACTGTGGAAATTTGGAGGCCTGCCTCACTGAGATAAAAGAGTGGATGTCACTCAATTTCTTGCGTCTTAACTCTGAAAAGACCGAAATGTTAGTCATTGGTCCATCTAAATGCCGTGACTTATTCTCAAAAACTGCTGTGAACATTGACAAATGTCACATCACACAGAGTGACTCAGTTAAAAATGTAGGTGTCATATTTGACCCTGATCTAACCTTTGAGATGCATGTAAAGAAAATTACTAGAACCGCTTTCTTCCATCTTCGTAACATTGCCAAAATCCGTTCAATACTGTCTCAGTCTGATGCGGAAACTATAATTCATGCATTTGTTACCTCCCGTCTCGATTACTGTAATGCACTACTCTCCGGTCTCCCGAAGTCCAGAATCAAGTCTCTTCAGCTAGTACAAAATGCCGCAGCGAGGCTTTTAACTAGGACAAAAAAGTACGATCACATAACACCGATTTTGGCTAACCTGCACTGGCTCCCAGTTAGCCAAAGATGTGACTTCAAGGTTCTCTTAGTATTGTACAAAATCATACATGGACTTGCTCCATCTTATCTTTCAGATCTGATCTGCCCCTATGTCCCGGTCCGAAGCCTACGATCTGAGAGTACACCTGAGGAGAGTGATATGTTTATAATTTATAGAACTGTATGTCCAAGGACGCCAAAAAGACTTTTAATAAGTGTGGTATTAATAATTTCTTTAGCAATTTCTTCCTGTATGCATTGAATCTTCTTAGTAAAGAAGACCATTAAGTCCTGAGCAGTAAGAGTAAAACCGTTTAAAATATGTTGTTTTTGGGTGGAACCGAGAGCACATCTCGTAAGGAATCGAAAATGTTCGTTTTTTGGAAAATCGGCGCTTCAAGCTAAATGTGTGCAAAATAATGGCCGCGGGCCTATTGGGTTCCCCCAAAAATATTTTTTCGGTCCCAAATTGTTTTTGTTTTTTCAATTGGAAAACGATAAATTCAGGAGTGGAAAGTTTAGAAACTTATGTTTGAGTTATTTTAGATGTGTTAAATGAAGTTAATGCCAGAATAACACTTGGAAAAGATACAATAACAAAAATAAAGATAGAATATTCTGGTTTTCAGTTCAAAATTGGAAAATTAAGGACTGTAAAGACAAGGAAAAATCCAATTGAGTGAATTGAAAGAGATTGATTTGAGAGAAAAGCATTTTTGTACAAAAATATTGAAAAAGACCAAATAATAATTTATTTTGAGTGGAATACAAATGAATAGAATGACTCGTTGTAGATCAATACATGTCATTTTCACATTAAATAGGTGAAGCTAAAATAGTACATTTAATTGGTTTGAAGAGAAAAAAAAAAGCTAAAATTAAGTGAGTTGGTTATACGTCAATTTCCCATTAAACTGGTAAGCTAAAAAGCTAGTGTTAGAGAGTGCAGAAGGAAAAAATGTTATGTTGAGAATGAATTGTTGGCAAAGCAGGTAGGAAAGTTACAAATGCAGAAAGATGAGAGTTAGTAGAAGAATGTAAAAGGGAAAAGTTACTTAAATAAAATAATTGGGTATGGAAAACTTGCGAAAAAAAGTGAAAAACAACACAATATGTGATGTTTTTGGAGTTACTCATGGTCTTGAAAAACACTGTATAAATGCAGACCATTTATAATAGAATAGAATATACCTTTACTGAAATAGTTACAAAATGGGTTAACACATTGTGACTGACAATGAAATTTGGCATAACACTCTATCTTCAAAGTGAGATAAAGGAACAGAGAAGTAAAGGTTACAGTTATAATTAATACAATATTCACACAAAAATATTTGCATGTAAGATAATAATAATAATAATTTCCTTGTATTGTCATTCTGTGTAACAATGTACACAGAACGAAATGTCGATTGCACCTGACCCGTTGTAGCGAGCCGATGCAGCCGCAGCCAACAGAGGGCGCCGACGACCACTTTTTAAGTCTTAGGAATGACTCGGCCGGGGCGCGAACCACCGACCTCCCAGTCTCAAAGCGGGCGCCTTACCATCTAGGCTACTGAGCTGGTATATGTTACATACAGTTGGGGTTTGTGTAATATGCATTTGGTGAAAAATAGTCACCGTAGTGAGAAAAAAGTTATCAGCATTGTGCAAAACATGTGACAGTATTTTTATAGATAAGCTATAAAAATAAAAGAGAATTATTTAAAGGATGAAAATCTAATTGAAGGCAAATGAACATAGACATAACATATTGTTTTGCTTTAGAACAAGAAATGAGATAGCAAAGTATTACAATAATATAAATTCGACTTCAAAAATACTATAGTAATACTATACAAACACTACATTATTTTGTTGCCACAATAAGAAATATTATAGACTACAGTAATATAATTAGGGAACCATCGTGAAAACACTACAAAGGAACTAAGGTAAAGTTTGATTTTACAGTAAAAGTGTTGTACTAACTGTGTTTTATAAGTTTTAGAAATTTGGTTCTTTTCTCATTTGGACTCAAACACGCCCCATGGCTCACCAAGGAGGAAACGGTGAAGAAAGGTAGCACTAATAACGATGATGAAGATATTACATGGGATGAACAATGGTAAGTGAAAAAACAATTTTGATGATATTAGAGGAATATGTCAATACTAAGGGCGTTACAGGTGAGAACCAGAAAATGTTTTGTGTTCATATGAGGCCGGTATGAACCATAAGCATGATAGGTAAACCTCATCTCATCAGCTGCACCGCTTGTCCTCAGTGGAGTAGCAGGAATGCTGGAGTCCATCACAGCGATCATCGAGCAGCGTTTGGAGGACACCCTGAACTGGTTAACAGCCAATTGCAGGGCACACAAAGATAGACAATTCACTAGCTCATTCACACTTAGGGACAATTTGGACCAGCCAGTCCACCTGAAATGCATGTTTTTGGATTGTGGGAGTAAACCGGATAGCCGGAGGAAACCAACGTAAGCACGGGGAGAACATGCAGGCTCCGCACAGGAAGCCACTGGATTTAAACACACACACACAGGAGGTTCCCAGGTCCTTAGTACTGCCGCACACGTGCTGGCCACTGCGCCGCCGTGCTACATACATATGTACATACATATATATATATACATATATATATGTATAAAATTTTTTAAAACTGAACTATCAATAATGATAATATGATAGATGTAAAAGAATAGATTAATATATATTTTAGTGTACGGAGTTTATTTTGCCCCTAAGGGATTTTGAATTCCGTGTACTAGCTTGCTAAAAGATTTATAGATCTAGGCAGAGAACTATGAACCCCTAAAATTTAGTGATACAAAGATTGAAGTTATGAATCGGTGACAAATATAGTCGATATCTGCGTATTCATTCAGTTTTGATCATCGAATTATTAATTTATTTTCTGCATTTAATTGTTGATGGTAATGCCGAATGACCACAGGCTTGTCTTTTTCCATTTTTCAACTTTCTGTACTTTCTTCTTTCCTTAACATTTTAGTACAACATAATTCGTGATATCAATCATCAAAGCAAATAAGCCGTTTAAAAGCAAGCTCTCTTTGATGAATTGAACAAGGGAAAAAAAAGCCGCTTGTCTAATAAAAAGACTGACTTAACCTTCGCTCGACAACAATTACCACCAACAATGACGTAATCTCGAAGCGACGAGATCTCATTAGCTAAGATCGGCGTGCAGAAAAATAAAAACTCATACAGCAAAACCAAAATAACGATAAGGCTTGTAATGCGTTAAATCTTTGTTAAAGAGTAACTAAATGATAATGCCAATTTAAAGGGAACAAAAGTTGCGTCCCCAGCATACATGATGCGTCTAGGACACAGGTACGTGGGGAAATGAAAACACTGAGTGTATAATACAAGATAATTATACAGAATAGTTTAAAAAGAAAGAATATTTGAGTAACCAAACTAATAATTTCTCGTTGAATATGCGAATAGCAAAAGGGTAATAACTTTAAGACGTGTAGTTTTGCTCCTGATAAAGCAAGGACGAGTAAAGCAAAGAAGACCGTCCATAATTTTAGTGTCCATCTTCTCGTTCGTAAATGGACAAATTCAAAAGAGGCGTAATACGTAAAAAGATTATTTCCTTAGTTGTTCTCATATTCAATAATAGATTACTCGCAATAAAATAATGCAGGTCATTTGAACGATTTCAAATAATCAAAATTTTGAAAGAAATTTGAAAATGACGACAAATTAACACAGAAAAGAAAATTCGAGACTAGAAATCATTAATAATGTAGCTGAAGCTATTTCAGTCACTGAATGAAATGTTTCTTTTAAACAGAAAAGAAAAAAGAAACAAGTATTAATAGTCGGACCAGATCATGTTGATTTGTATAGCCTTAATCACAAGGAATCACGAAGGGTTGCATGGAACGAAGACTATTGCATAGAAACCAAGACTATTGCGTAGAAACAAAGATTGTTGTGCGGAATAAAGATTATGATAATAATAAATACGAGTCAAGAAGATAATTTATAGGTGACAAGTATGCATTGCTTTATATTGAATCAATAAGAAAAGATTGATTATGATTACAAAGAGGAAAATGCAATTAGAAAGTTTTGACATTAAGTTCGATTTGGCATTTTTTAGATCTTGAGATTTTTGATGTTTAGATAGTGTGAGGGTTTGGAACTTTGACAAGTTTAGCCCAAAGGACTGGATCCTCTGGGAGGACAATTGATTCCACACTGAATTTTGTTTAGAATGAGTGTTACGATTGACAAATGATAAAACAAATGTGTAACAAATACTGACTTATGGTTTGGTAAAGTTAAAAGGAAACAGTGTCTATGGAAGACTTTTTTTAGAAGACAATGAGAAACAGATTGATCAATCTTGAAGAGGGTCATTGGAAATAAAAATAACGGATTAGTTGATTTCGAGACATATCATGCTAATTTGAAAATAATTGCACGGGAAATAAATGGATAGAAATTGATTAAACTAAGATAATGTCTACTAGTACTTAAATTTAGAGAAAATTTAAGACATTGAATAATCCGGCTAATTTGCTAGAACATCCCAGTACGTAAGCACAATAAAATTAACGAGACTCTTAAGTGCCACTGAATTCCACAAAAGACTCTTTCTTTTCTTTTTGAAAGTCAATGCACTCTCCAAAGGACATATCATCCTGTCAAAAAGAGGGCATATCATCCTGTCAAAAAGAGGACATAGACTAATTGTTGTTTGCTGTCAATGTCAGACAATTTTTCATCTATTGTCTGCGCCGCTTATCAGCAGATAGGCCAATGGGGTGACGGAGCACATCCCAGCTGCGCTCATCAACAACGAGATCACGGGGGTGATGGAGCACATCCCAGCTGCTTTTCAGACAGCTAACAGGAGATTCCTGCACTCGTTGTCAGCCATTGGAACTAAAACCAAAGACAATAAAGTTATTTCGTGTTTGACATGGACACATTTCGAAAAAGTAATTTTGATGGGCCAAAAGCAACATTCAAATGGTGAATGTAATGTGGAATACGCAAATCAAAGACTGAAACACAACAACATTCAAGAATACGTCTGCTTGAAGTTATATAGAGTCTTGTTAATACAAAGTGTAAATGTATGCGAGGAAGATTGATAAATTAATCTTGCAAATGTATAAATGCTGTTTTATTTCACTCGTATTTATAAATAGTGAATTTGGGTTTTAACTCAGGGGGGAAGTATTGAGACATTCAGTAAAATAAAAGTTAAAACCTAGTTTTGTCCGCAATTGATGAAAACTTGTCTTCTGAATAAGCTCTCCATATACCTGTTTTTTGAGATCCAAATTACGAAATTTAGACGGATAGAAAAATATTACACAAAAGAAATGTTGTAATATAACAAAATTACAATGTTTGTCAAATTAACAATAAACAATTAGAATAACCATTCACCATTAGATTATCGCCCACATTGAGAACATTTTTGGATGGTATTTTTCATTTTTGGCAAAATCATTCACTTTGAGCGTGAATTACCTGCTTTCTATTGCAAAATACTGTTATTTTGAACAAATGTACTTACTGAAAAGATAATACATCGGTTATGATTTTTACAAAAAGCAAAACAAAGAGTGAATCATAACAATAAAAACGTGTTTTCTTGAGCTAAATTGATAATTTAACAAACTACCCTGGTCATCTGCCTAGAGAGGAATGGCCAACAGCAAGATAACAGATTAAAAATCAAAAGAAAATGCAAATAAGAAGTGCATACAATTTTTTTTCGAATATGACCAATCCACAATTGGGAAAACATAATCAAAATAAAATGACCAATCCACAAAAGAGAAAACACGCAATCATTCAAATGAGGGTGAATGATTCTGACAAGATAATGGTTAAACTGATTAAGTGACTGGATTTAGTGAAAAAGCAAAATTTGAAATTTTGAACTAACAATTTGAAAAATAAATTGTTTATCTTCAAGTTGGAGTTTTGGGATATAATGCTCAAGATGGATATGGCAACTTATAGTGGGGATTTTGATTTTCACTTATAATAAATATAAAGACAACTTAAGAAAATATATGAATCTATAAATGAATTAGGTTTTTTTAGAGCCACAAAAGGTGTCTCAACAGGGGGGAAAGTATAGGGATAGCATAAACTATTAAAAAAAAAATTTTTTAAGTCCCTCTATTCTTTTTTTATCTATAGCTTTCCCTGAATATTCAGTTCTATGGTATTCATTTATGCTTCTCTCATCCACACAGGAGATAGTGACCCCTGCTGACCAGAGACGTAGTTCAGTCAGTCCTTTCGCCATCAGCTGTGTCTCCTACACACGTCCGCATCGAGGCCGTTGTCATCTCAGCTGCCACACGAATTTCCAACATCACGCCAGGGGACGTGGGGATCTTAACGGTTGCCATGCTCATGAAAAACGGCATCAAAGCCGCCAATAATGCCCTAATCTAGTCTCCCGAAAGAATAGGTATCGGACTCCACAAGTATATCTAGGCAAATGGTGGTCATAAAAGTACCAAAATAAGACTCCAAAAACGGTGGGAAGAAAGGAGTTTGGTTCAATTTCTGCTATTGTTTTGTTGAAAACTTTGGACTTTGCAGACTGCTTTGCTACATTGGTATCAGCTACCACACATCACACAATTTCATTGATAATAACCAGATATTTCACAAGTCTCACATACTTACACATCGGACCCCACAACTATAAACATAGTTACTGGGTTAATCAAAATTAACACTGATTAATTGATTGATTCTTTGATTGAATTTTTTGTTTATTCTCTAACAAATACTTACTAGGTCAAAAAACTTGACAATTGAGCTAACATAAGAGAAAAAAGGGTTTTTTTCACATGAATCAGATCATAGAATGAACGTATTATGACAAGAAAATACATCTTATCAAGGTTTTTCTGATGTGTTTCAACATTAGGTCTCAAACTTAATGAAGGAACAATCAGGGTAACAGGCGATATTATAATGTTTTGATTTTGGGTTTTATTCCTATAGTAAGACATCCACACATCTTATTGATGCCGGTTGTCATATTTGCTAGAATTTAAAATTCAATATTTTTCTTAATGAAAAAGGGTTTTGGAGGTTTGTTTATGCATACAATTTTTTGATAAATTGGCACCGTGCATTCTAACCTCTTGCCTAACTAGTGATGCTACAGTTTCGAAAAGGATTTTGGGGATCTTTTCATTCTGTTTATCTTAATTCTCGCGGTCTCCATCAATGACCATAGAGTTAACGATTGCTTAACTGGAGATTTTTCTTCACTTTTGAACTTTTTCACCTTTTTGTTTTTGTTCGTTTTAGTTGTCCAATTTTTGTATGTTTTTGTCCGTTTTTGTTTTATCCTGTTTTTCCAGCAAGAGACATTCCTTGGAGGAGAGAAAGTTTTTTCCTTTTTTTTTTTTTTTTGCCTTTCCGTGTAATTACCAATCTATTTTTTAAAGTTCTTCGAGATTAACAACAGGGGGGAAAATGTCAGGTTTTCAATGAAAATCTCTTGAATTTCTGTCTCAAGGTAATTAGCTTGTTTTTATATTACTAAATATAAAAACATTGTTTCTCATACACACACACGCATAAAGTAACGTTTCAACAATGAGTGTAATTATATCTCTTGTACGTTTATCAATCTTGTATTCTTTTATTTTGAAGTCATGTTCTTGTGTGTACTGATTTCTCTGACGCAAAATAAACCACTCCCTCTCTCGGTTTGGACTCCATCCAGAAAGGACGCAAGTTCTTGTCTGCCACCAGCATGTAGAATTAAACTCATCTCATCTCATCTCATTAGCTACACCGCTTTTCCTTAGTAGGGTCGCGGGGGTGCTGGAGCCTATCCCAGCAATCATCGGGCAGTGGGCAGGGGACACCCTGAACTGGTTGCCAGCCAATCGCAGGGCACACAGGGACAGACAACTCACTCGCTCATTCACACCTAGGGACAATTTGGACCGGCCAATTCACCTGAAATGCATGTTTTTGGAATGTGGGAGGAAACCGGAGTGCCCGGAGGAAACCCACGCTAGCACGGGGAGAACATACAAACTCCGCACAGGAAGTCTGGAGCTGGATTTGAACCCACGACAGGTTCCCATGACATAAACTGTGCCGCACAAGCGCTAACCACTGCGCCGCCGTGCTGCCTAGAATTAAACTATATACATGTATTTTATCTGTGCAAATATAGCCACTAAATAGTCTTAATAATGTCAATCTCTGACAAAAGTCAGAATAAGAAAAAAGGTGGAAGAGAGAAAAAGACACAAAGAGAGAGAGAGAAGGGAGAAAGAGAAAAAGAAAAGATAGAGAAATAAAATGGGAAGAAGAGAGAAAGAGATAAAAAAAAGACTGAAGAAAAGGGTAAAACAGGGAGAAAACAGAACAAAGACACAGAGAGAGAGAGGAGAGGAGAATGGAGAGAGAAGAAAGAAAAATGAAAAAAAAGAAAGAAAGAAAAAAAAATACAGCTCCAGTTGCTTTTTCAGTGGCACCTGGCTTTGCGCCGTCCATCGGACATATTTAAAACAACGGTGCAATTTTCCCTTGCACTTCTCTCAGCTTTGTCGCAGTCCTACTTCAAACTCCTGGCGGGCCTGATGCAGCGTCATGTTTTGCACCTCCTTTTAGGCCATCTTTAATGTTGTGGACATGCACGCAGGTGAGTAAGCCATCGCAAGGTCTACCAAAATAGCAGCCACAAAGGTCTGCATGTAACTTCAACATTGATAAGAAGGACCCTTGGGAGGCCTCTACGCTTTTCAATAAAACCAAGGACAACCATGACTGACAAGAGCGCATCCCAGGATCTCTGTCATCCTAAATTATTCACCGCTCGCAGTCTCGCCGTATGTTCTTGGTCCAGGCCCTCTCGTACAAGTCCGCTCTCAGATTTTTACAAGCGTAGGCCTAATGGAAACTAAATGGCGCTCCAAGAGACATGCGAGCTATCCAGGCCGCAAAAAACACAATCCTTGACTTGTGCTCCTTCGTGAAAAGAGTCTTGTGTTGAATTCAAGGTTCGTACACCTTTTTGATGGCCAAATTCAAGTATTTTCCAAGCACTTAATAGGCCAATTTTTCAATGTTTCCAGTACCTTCAAAGTAAGGAATCCAACGCCGAACAAAAGAACATTTTTGTTGTTGTCTTTGATGACAAAGATAAAGTTGCTATCTTGCTGCTAGTACATACTTGCAATTTTGACCTACAGTATGTGTAAATGGGCTGCTATAAAGATAACAAGAATTCTGCCATACTGCTTCAACAATGCACACCTAATTTGGCTATGTCACACTTGTTGACAAACACTGAAATGGCTCTATAAATGTGGCTTAATAATTGAGTTTGATACGGAAGACAAAAAAGAAAGTATTGTGTGTATAGAGAGCAGAAAAATAAGCCAAACATAGCCACATTTTAATTATATTGATTGCTCCAAAGCAAAGTGCATTCAATCTTTCAATCTTAGACTACTGATCTTTTACTTTTTTGCTTTAATTATTATTTTTTTTTTTTTTGCGTGCTTTTTCAGACGATCTGTGTCTAAAATTTTAAACAGTTAATTTTTTTTTGCATTTGATCATTTATTTATAGCACTGAAGAAATAATATTTTAAATCTTTATTTTATTGTTTTTCATTTTCAGGGATTTTGTGTTGTTGTTCGACTTTAAATTTGTTCAGTGTGTAAAAAGCTTAAAAAGTATTGTATTTGTTACAGTTTTTGTAGATCTGTGAATATTTTAATTTATAATTCATGTGTTTTTCCGGGGTCCTGCAAAAATATGAAATTACAAGTAGTTTGGTTTGTAAAGTTTTATTATTATTGATAATAAATCATCAAACTGCTCCTCAGATTTTTTTGGGGTTTTTTGAAAGCCGAAAAGTGAGCCATAAGATCCGGTTTTCTAAATGAAGCTGTCCCCTTGGGGGGCGAACAGTAGGGGGCGGTGACACTTCACATGACAACATATACTGGAAAGCCACCAGAGCAGGTGTGTAGCCGTCATTTTCACACACTTTAAATAAAAACATTAAAAATGTTTGCGTGGTCTATACAGTCAGACTGCCAAGAAACATGGCAATGCCAACAATTTCAAGTGTTTTCAAGAGCTTCACCTAGAATTCAAGCATTTTAATGACCTTGAAAATACAACATTAAGGATTGACTGCTATACCGTAAATTCCGGACTATAAGCCGCTACTTTTTTTCCCAAACTTTCAACCCTGCGGCTTATTCAGTGATGCGGCCAGTTTATGTAATTTCTCTAACGGCCGCCAGCGGCGCTCGAGTACAAAAGGTAAGATTTAGACTGCAACTTCTCAGCTTGTGCATAAACTAAATTAGCGTAGACATATCCTCATCATGCAATTTGCAACAAGAAAGGCACATGACGCAACTTTTAAGCTAAACGCAATCGAGCAGTCCGATATAGAAGGAAACAGAGCTAGGGACAATTTGGACCGGCCAATCCACCTGAAACAGAGCGTGATGCTATTGTGTTTTGGAACTAGGGAGCGTGGGACGACGTCTAGATGACAGAGTCTCTTTCCCAAACTGAAGAAAGACGACTTTGACGACGTCAGTTATAAGGAGGAAGATCAGGACGGTTTACCGTGCTTATTATTATTGGTAAGGTATGTTTTATTAACAGAGCTGTCTACTGTGTTGCGAGCGTGATGCTAGTAGCGTTTTGCTACCCTTCACAGGCACGGTTTGGGATGAAAGTTATAATATTATTATTAAAACTTTGAAAACTCTCTCGGTGTACCGTCTTTCTTTGTAAATATGTGTAACCATATATAATATGTATTTGAAACTGTATATTTTTGTAATGTATTTATTTTAGATATGTTTTTCTGATATGTTTTCTACGAGCAAATGAGAAAGAAGGGGCGGGGCAAATGCGGGCTGATGGGAAGTAGAGTAAAGGTGAGACGTATTTGTGGACGCGGCGGACAATAGTGTATATATATTTTTCCCACCCTTATCTTTGGAAATACACACTTTTTTCCTAGGATTACTTTCAACAGGCACCCGGACTCTGCAGGTCTGCATTAAATCTTAAGTACCGGTATCATTTTCCGTTCATTTTGCCGGCTGTGTTTTTGGACTGTATTGGGTATGGGTTAATTTCGTGTTTGTATTGCGTTTTTTTCAATGTGGGCGCATGCGGCCAATATACAGGTGTGGCTTGTGTATGTACAAAATCGGTTTTCCTCCTGAAATGTGGTGGGTGCGGCTTATAATCAGGTGCGCTTTATAGTCCGGAATTTATGGTAGTTTTTTCAGGGCCGATAACGATTATTAGTATTAAGAGGGGGAGGCCGATAACTGATATTTGGAACCAATCTCTATTTGCTAAAAAGGCTTAAAATTTGGCGTAAGAAATTTGAATAATGCAAAAATAAACAATAATATAAGCACGCTTCGGCAGACAGAAGCTGAAAAAATTGCGGTCTTCCAGCCCTTGCTCTTAGCAGTGTCTGAAACTCATGACAAAAATTTTACAGGACACCAGGGCAGACACCTCTGAAAAGTTGCCTGCCCCATTTTTCCCAACTTGAAACACAATACGACAACCTATCGCAAAAAAAAACAAAAACATTGTTGCAAAGTATTAAGGATTGATAATCGGAATATATAACATAACAACACTTTAAAATTAAGTTTATTATAAATCTACTTAGAATATTCATTGCATATACATATGACATTGCTGTTTTACATCTGCCATCAGTATGTACCTATATTCACTCATTTTCATTCATGCAATGTTTGTGTTGCGTCATCTGCTATAAGCCACGTGAACTCTCTCTTTCCACGATGCTTTTAATGTACGTTTATGTTTTTTAGCGTCATAAATTTTGCTAGCTTCTTTTGAATCATTCTTCTGTGGCTGAGGTTTTGCGTTGATTCCTAACCACTTCTCTATTATTCTTGTGTTCTCTTTGCGTCTAATTTGGTAAATGATATGCAAATGCGCGACCTTATGAAGCTCGGGAGAGTCCGGAAGCACGGAGTTATTCGATGCAAGCTTCTGATTGGCTGCCGAGGATGCAAATTGCCAGACGAACCGAAATTCCCAAACCGAATGAAGATTTTGAAATTGGAATAAAGCAAGCGTTTGATTTTGAAAAAAAGTTTTTTTGTTTGTTTTTTCTTGAAAAGGTTGGCCACCCGGGTGGAGACATTTGTAAGTTTTCCGTAAAAGATGCACGCCCGGGGTTATTTCAGACACTGCTCTTAGCAATAGTCAACTGGGGAAAATAGATCGCAGCCGCCCTGGCGCTTTGGGTTTTAGCTGGAAATAACAAAGAGCAGCCACGTTTGACACAAATACCTTCTTTTGGTATACGCTTTTACAACTAATTCACTGGTTATAATGGTTTGCTGACAAACCAGTGTAGTTCATTTTAGGCAGACAAATGACAAAAATGGCATCTGCTCTCTGCAATAATGTACTGGGGATAATGATCACGGCTCAAATATTGCAGTTTATTCTGGATGGGCCATAACGGCATGATTCAGCTGCTAAATAAATAAAAAAAATAAAATTAAAAAAAATTTTTTTTTTAGACCCGGTTAATGGGGACCAAAACCACCCGCAAAAAAGGGAAAATCTGCAAAGTAGCAACGCCCCTTCAAAAAAAAAAACCTTTGCAGTACACCCCCCTGTATACAGTACAATACAGTACACCATATGGAATACGGTTAGAGAGAGAAATTCTTGTTAAACAATCAAACAATCAAACAAAATTTAACTTACCTCTTACAATAAGTTATTTTAAGCGTAATTGATAAAAAGACCTGTGCAGTACGATGAGGTAATAACGATGAATGACTGCACAGGGGCAGGAAGAGCTTTACTGCTCCTCGGATGACGGCACAGACGATGCAGGAGAAGCTGCAGGAGGCGGCGTAATGGATATTGTCGGGCTAGCTCGCGTAGCTATTTCCTGCTTTCAATTTGTCCAATAAAATCACTTTTTCGGTAAGTGTTAGCATCATTCGCTTTTTCTTCGGTTCACAAGCTGCACCAAGGGATGAAGAGCGTTTAGGAGCCATCACGAGGACTTCACAAAACTTTAAAGACAAAGGCTACAGTAATGGAGAGAAGCGTACTGTATTGTGCTGTACAGTATACCTACCAGATATGCGTGGCATACTGTAGTGAATGGGCCAATGGGGAGTCGAGTATTCAGTGAGTGCTGGCCAATGAGCTTGCGATTATGGCCGTGACGCTTAGCGTATACGTGCATTTCTTTCTTGGTGTTTTAAAATTTTGTAAAATGATGCAATTACTAATTCTAATTGAATATTTTGTTTTCAAATTTTGTAAAATAACATAATTTCTAATTTTAATGTAATATTTTTCATTATTATAATTTTTTTTATTGTTTTTTTTTTTTTTAAACTATTACAGGCTGCGAAGCTCTGAAGCCGCGAACGTCGAAGCGCGAAGTAGCGAGGTCCCACTGTATAGTGTGTATCGTTGCGTGGATAAAACACAAAATACTATTAAGATTTATTTTAATTTTTTATGTGTGTGGATTAGACATGAAGAAAAAAACGTGAAAATCTACAGTCAGTCAAGGTAAGCTTGCTTTTACCTTTATTTCGTTAATGTATCTTGACCAAGAAGACGTGCTCAAAATGTGCAGTCCTGTTAACTAGGAGTAAAGTAGTTTAGCTTCAGTTTAGTTTTATTACTTGTTTAGGCATAAATGTATTAATTATTAGTTTCTGATTATTTTTAAGCAGAATACATTAGCTATATCTATATATCTAAAGCAAGAAAAAAATAGGTCAGAGCATCAGAGCAGTGTCTGAAGGGGGCGCCGATGTGATATGAGGAGACAAGTGGATGTGGCAAACACACCCGAGAGAGACAGAGAGAGAGCAGTGCGAAAGTGTGTGTCAGAGACAGAAAGCTCCATCAGCCTTGACCACAAGGCTGCACGGCGCTTCAAAGTTTGTACCGCCACCCCTTAGGTTTAATCGCAAGGGGTAGCACCACACTTTCAAGCCTGGTCGTAAGCATTCATTCCTTTCTATTTAGCCAAATTAGCTACAGTCAGCATGCACACAGCCAAATGGAAGAGAAGGTCGCCAAACTGAAGAAAATAAACAGCAGTCAAAGGGGATTAATCGAATCGATGCGCGTTAATCGTGCACACACACATGGCGACCATTCAGAAAACTGCCGCGGCAATCAAACTTACCATTCACTCTCTGACTCGGAAAGGGATGAACGCACCTACCCTCGTAATTGACAATGACGATTGCAAGCATGTAGTCTTTCCCCAGCATCATGCTGTGGTTTGCACGGCATGAAAACACGGAGCTGTTGCCATACATGCTCAACCCCAAGACGGAGCGAAGAGAGGACGAGAGGGGGGAGTTTGGGGAGGACAAGAGTGATGAGGGAGGAAGGACACAACAAAAGGGGTGAGATGAGCTGACGAGGGGAAATGGCGGAAACAACAATCAAAACATGTCTTAATCGCCCGCAAGGGACGATAATTGATAAAATCTCTGATTCTTGTGGTTACTGTGGCAAACCTCTGTATCATTGAAAAGCTAGGATGATGTTTAAATGTGTTTGTTGAAAGCCCCAGTGTGTAATATTTGAGCTAAAAAGGAATGTGTTGTCAGCTGCAAGCACTGATCTCCTGGCATCTGCTCTCTGCAATAATGTACTGGGGGGAACGATCGCGGCTAAAATATTGCAGTTTATTGCCATGATGGCATGATTCAGCAGCTACAACCCCCCAAAAAAATACCCTCTTCCAGCCCTTGCTCTCAACAATAATTTACTGGGGATAATGGATCACGGTTGAAAGCAGACATTTTATTTTAGGCGTACCAGAAGTGCTTGCCTGCCAACAGATTTGCTTTCTGTAGGTCCCAAGCAAGATGAGTTTGGGCATAATGGAATTTTGCTGCAACAGTGCAATTCATTTTAGACTAAAAGACCTAACAAAATGAGCCAGTTTTGCTCTTTCAGCTCCCGCTCGCAGCAATAGTTGACCAGGGATAAATGATCTCGGGTGCACAAGTGCCATCAGTTCCTTGTTCTGGCCCCCCTCGAGCAAGTACGATCTCAGATTTTTAAGAGCATGAGCCAAATGGAAACCCAAGGGTGCGCTCAAAGATCACTGTCTTAAAGACAGAACAGTACTGTATGCAGTATTATTTACAGTGACATGATTTTTTTTTTTTCCTTTCTGGATTTGTTTTTTGCATATTTATATCATGGTTTGGTGCCTACATTCCCTCTGTCCCTAAAACATGGCAGTATTGCCGCATTTTCAAATCCCCTTTACTTATCCTTTACCGATGTGTTTTCAATTTGACAATCAGCCAACTCTGCAATAAATTCCGCGGGCTTTCACCTTACTTTGCTTAACTGTTTTGATTCCTAAAGACTTTAAGTCACCAGGAAGGGCTATACAAATAAAAATGACTTGACTTGACCAGAAATGACGAGCTTCGCCTCCAACAACCTAAGCCTCCAAACGTTCATTTGACCCCGATCTGTCCTTTAAAACACATGTGAAGAAAAATTACTAGAACCGCTTTCTTCCATCTTCGTAACATTGCTAAAATTCGTCCTATACTGCCTCAGTCGGATGCGGAGATTATAATTCACGCGTTTGTTACCTCCCGTCTTGATTAGTGTAATGCACTACTCTCCAGTCTTCGGATGACCAGACTCAAGAATCTTCAGCTGGTACAAAGTGCCGCAGCGAGGCTTTTAACTAGGACAAAAAAGTCCGATCACATCACCCAAATTTTGGCTAACCTGCATTGGCTCCCAGTTAGCCTAAGATGTGATTTCAAGGTTCTCTCATTATTATACAAAATCATACATGGACTTTCCCCCTCATATCGTTCAGATCTGATTTCCCCCTGTGTTGCGGCCCGAAGCCTTTGTTCTGAGTGCGCCGGTCTTCTGGTGATCCCAAGAGCCAAGAAGTGTTCCGCAGGTTCGAGAGCGTTCTCCATCCGGGCACCGGTGTTGTGGAATGCTCTTCCCCCTGAGATCCGATCTGCAACCTCAGTGGAAATGTTTAAATCTAAGCTTAAATCTCACTTCTACTCTATAGCATATGAATAACCTAAACTGTGTAATAACCTGTGAAGCCCTTTGAGACTCTTTCTGATTAAGGGCTATACAAATAAAAATGACTTGACTTGACCAAAAATGACGAGCTTCGCGTCCAACAACCTCCTCCTTCAATTTCTACCTCGTTTCAGTTTCGCCACTCCAAGACCCGCAACGCTATCTCCAGTCTGGTTCCCTCCTTGCCCCATGATTAAAGCCATCTTCCTTAAAGGTAGTCCCAAATCTTCACTTAAAGATTTTTCTTCACCCCAAGACCTTCTCTCAAGTTTTCCTCTCAAGATCTCCTCCTCAGCAGTTCCGGTCCTGTACCCCCACTTTTGCCGGTAAAGTCCTTTGTCGTTGGAAATACTCCATTGCCTTGAACTGGTTCAGTCCATTTGATTCCAAGCTCCGCTCTAGGGAGTGGAGTCTTTGGAGGCTCCGGTGTATTATGGTGAGAGTATGGAAGCCCAAGAGTACCATAATTCCATTAAAAAAAAGGACACTGAATAAATAGGAACGGACCTTGAAAATAATATGCGCGAAATGTAAAAACCTTAAGCACAATATACAGTGCATCCGGAAAGTATTCACAGCGCTTAACTTTTTCAACATTTGGTAATGTTACAGCCTCATTCCAAATTGTATTAATTTAATCTCTTATCTCAAAATTCTACACAAAATACTCCATTATGACAATGTGAAAAAGTTTTTTTTTTCCTTTTTTTGAAATTATTAAAAATAGAAAACTAAGAAATCACATTTACATAAGTACAGGGAGTGCAGAATTATTAGGCAAATGAGTATTTTGACCACATCATCCTCTTTATGCATGTTGTCTTACTCCAAGCTGTATAGGCTCGAAAGCCTACTACCAATTAAGCATATCAGGTGATGTGCATCTCTGTAATGAGAAGGGGTGTGGTCTAATGACATCAACACCCTATATCAGGTGTGCATAATTATTAGGCAACTTCCTTTCCTTTGGCAAAATGGGTCAGAAGAGGGACTTGACAGGCTCTGAAAAGTCAAAAATAGTGAGATATCTTGCAGAGGGATGCAGCACTCTTAAAATTGCCAAGCTTCTGAAGCGTGATCATCGAACAATCAAGCGTTATATTCAAAATAGTCAACAGGGTCGCAAGAAGCGTGTAGAAAAACCAAGGCGCAAAATAACTGCCCGTGAACTGAGAAAAGTCAAGCGTACAACTGCCAAGATGCCACTTGCCACCAGTTTTGCCATATTTCAGAGCTGCAACATCACTGGAGTGCCCAAAAGCACAAGGTGTGCAATACTCAGAGACATGGACAAGGTAAGAAAGGCTGAAAAACGACCACCACTGAACAAGACACACAAGCTGAAACGTCAAGACCGGGCCAAGAAAAATCTCAAGACGGATTTTTCTAAGGTTTTATGGACTGATGAAATGAGAGTGAGTCTTGATGGGCCAGATGGATGGGCCCGTGGCTGGATCGGTAAAGGGCAGAGAGCTCCAGTCCGCCTCAGACGCCAGCAAGGTGGAGGTGGGGTACTGGTATGGGCTGGTATCATCAAAGATGAGCTTGTGGGGCCTTTTCGGGTTGAGGATGGACTCAAGCTCAACTCCCAGTCCTACTGCCAGTTTCTGGAAGACACCTTCTTCAAGCAGTGGTACAGGAAGAAGTCCGCATCCTTCAAGAAAAACATGATTTTCATGCAGGACAACGCTCCATCACACGCATCCAAGTACTCCACAGCGTGGCTGGCAAGAAAGGGTCTAAAAGAAGAAAAACTAATGACATGGCCTCCTTGTTAACCTGATCTGAACCCCATAGAGAACCTGTGGTCCCTCATCAAATGTGAGATTTACAAGGAGGGAAAACAGTACACCTCTCTGAACAGTGTCTGGGAGGCTGTGGTTGCTGCTGCACGCAATGTTGATCGTGAACAGATCAAAGCACTGACAGAATCCATGGATGGCTGGCTTTTGAGTGTCCTTGCAAAGAAAGGTGGCTATATTGGTCACTGATTTGTTTTTGTTTTGTTTTTGAATGTCAGAAATGTATATTTGTGAATGTTGAGCTGTTATATTGGTTTCCCTGATGAAAATAAATAATTGAAATGGGTATACATTTGTTTTTTGTTAAGTTGCCTAATAATTATGCACAGTAATAGTCACCTGCACACACAGATATCCTCCTAAAATAGCTAAAACTAAAAAAGCCCCACTCCAACTTCCAAAATGTTCAGCTTTGATATTAATGAGACTTTTGGGTTCATTAAGAACATGGTTCTTGTTCAATAATAAAATTAATCCTCAAAAATACAACTTGCCTAATAATTCTGCACTCCCTGTATTTACAGCCTTTGCTTAATACTTTGTTGATCCACCTTTGGCAGCAAATACAGCCTTAAGTCTTTTTGAATATGGCCCCACAAGTTTAGCACACCTATCTTTAGGCAGTTTTGCCCATTCTTCTTCGCAATAAGTCTCAAGCTCAATCAGGTTGGATGGGAGACATTTGTGCACAGCCATTTTCAGATCTCTCCAGAGATGTTCGATCGGATTCAAGTCTGGACTCTGGCTGGGCCACTCCAGGACATTAAAGTGGTTCTGAAGCCAATCTTTTGAGATCTCGGCTGTGTGCTTTGGGCCGTTGTCCTGCTGAAAAATGAACCTTCGCCGCAGCCTGAGGTCAAGAGCGCTCTGGAGCAGGTTTTCATCCAGGATATCTCTATATATTGCTCCGTTCATTTTCCTTCTATCCTGACTAGTCTGCCAGTTCCTGCTGCTGAAAAACATCCCCACAGCATGATGCTGCCACCACCATGCTTTACTGTAGGGATGGTATTGGCCTGGTGATGAGCGGTGCCTGGTTTCCTCCAAACAAGGCGCCTGGCATTCACACCAAAGATTGAACAAGAGTTCAGTCTTTGTCTCATCAGACCAGAGAATTTTGTTTCTCATGGTCTGAGAGTCATTCAGGTCCTTTTTAGCAAATTCCAGACGGGCTTCCATGTTCCTTTTAATAAGTAGTGGCTTTCGTCTGGCCACTCTACCATACAGGCCTGATTGGTGGATTGCTGCAGAGATGGTTGTCCTTCTGGAAGGCTCTCCTCTCTCCGCAGAGGAACGCTGGGGCCCTGACAGAGTGACCATCGGGTTCTTGGTCACCTCCCTGACTAAGGCCCTTCTTCCCCGATCGCTCAGTTTAGAAGGCCGGCCAGCTCTTGAAAGAGTCCCGGTGGTTCCAAATGTCTTCCATTTATGAATAATGGAGGCCACTGTGCTCATTGGGACCCTCAAAGCAGCAGAAATTTTTCTGTATCCTTCCCCAGATTTGTGCCTCAAGACAATCCTGTCTCGCAGGTCTACAGACAGTTCTTTTGACTTCATGCTTGGTGTTTGTGCTCTGACATGCACACTCAACTGTGGGACCTTATATAGACAGGTGTGTGCCTTTCCAAATCATGTCCAATCAACTGAATTTACTGCAGGTGGACTCCAATTAAGCTGTAGAAAGATCTCAAGGATGATCAGTGGAAAAAAAGATGCACCTGAGCTCAAATTTGAGCTTCATGGCAAAGGCTGTGAATACTTATGTAAATGTGATTTCTTAGTTTTCTATTTTTAATAAATTCAAAAAAAGTAAAAAAAAAACTTTTTCACATTGTCATAATGGAGTATTTTGTGTAGAATTTTGAGATAAGAGATTAAATTAATACAATTTGAAATGAGGGTTTAACATAACAAAATGTGGAAAAAGTGAAGCGCTGTGAATACTTTCCGGATGCACTGTATTACTGTAATCAAAATTATATCATAATTGATTTTACAGGTTTTGCAGTTTAAGTGAAAGGAACAAGGTGTTTTAACAAGTCAGACACTCTGGGTTCTCAGCACCCCCAAAGATCTGAACCTAAAATCGCCCCTGATGACTACCATTTATCAACCAGAAAACATTTGAAGAAACACATCAAAACCTGCTATCATAGAAAAGTAGGTAACATCCTGACTTTGAAGGTGGGGTGCGTGGATTGAGGTCACCTCAAAAAGTAGATACTTTCTCGATTAAGTATGTGTTAACAATGTTCAACTGAGTTCAAACAGCCTTTATATTTTGTTTTACACTCCGCCTATATGCTTTCTTCTTTCTCATTGGTGTTCAGGCCATGTAGCGCATTACACTGGCGGCAAGGAGGCAGGGGGAGGGGAGATCAGGGTTGAGAGTAATTTCATGCTCTCAGGTTTTCTTTTTTTCTAAAATGAAAATGATAAGAGCAGCATGGCGGTGCAGTGGTTAGCGCATGTGCGGCACAGTTCTGATCAGGTCAGTTCAGGTCACGAGATCAAACCTCCTGTGTGGAGTTTGCATGTTCTCCCCGTGCTTGCGTGGGTTTCCTTCGGGCACTCCGGTTTCCTCCCACGTTCCAAAAACATGCATGTTACGTTAATTGGCCGGTCCAAGTTGTCCCTGGATGTGAATGAGCGAGTGAATTGTCTGTCCCTGTGTGCCCTGCAACTGGCTCGCAACCAGTTCAGGGTGTCCCCTGCCCACTTCCCGGAGATAGCTGGGATAGGCTCCAGCACCCCCGCGACCCTACTGAGGATAAGCGGTACAGATAATGAATGGGTGGGTGAAAATGATAAGGTTTATAAAATTACCGTTTCAAATAAAGTCCGAATACCAAACCAAACCGGAAAAAAGATGAAAAAGGAAGAATTTATTTGAGCGCACCTAAGAATTTCACGTAGTTGTATGTGCAAATAAAGGAGCATGACAGAGGCTGCAATGATGATTTCTGCCAAAAGATGGCATCAGCAAGTAAAATATTTTGAAGTTACGGACAAAAAATTTAAACACAATAAAACATATTTACCGTAGTTTCTGCAATTGAAGGCGCACCGGACTATAAGGCCCGACAGTGGGAACGTCAAAAAAAACAGGCAGATAGTTCAGTCAAACTTATTAACCTTAACATTCCGACCCTATAATGAGCGCTTCCTGGCACCGCTTATCCTCAGTAGGGTCGCGGGGGTGCTGGAGCCTATCCCAGGTATCTTCGGGCAGTGGGCAGGGGACACCCTGAACTGGTTGCTATGCACACAGGGACAGACGATTCGCTCGCTCATTCACACCTACATTGTTTTGGTGATAGGAAGGAGTGGAGAGGTGTTGTGAAAGGATAGTGGGATTGTGGACGCGTTCTTAAGGATGGGCTGGGCACCCGTATGATGCGGCAGGGGTAAACCAGTGAAAAGCTGTCGGGCCTTGCTGTTGAACAAAAAGAGTCTGTTGTGTCACCCTGACCCGAGTGATATGGCCGTTTTCTGGTGTCCAATTTCATCTGGAGGGACGAAAGCATGACCGACTTAGGTGCCGAGGTGCCTAACTTGTTTGGGTGTTTGGGCAATTGGGTTGGCCATGGTCCAAACATTTTTTTGCTATTTTTTTACCCTTTTATTATCTTTGTTATTGTATGTGTTTGTCTTGCTGTCGGTCACCCCTGTTGAGGGATATGACCAAGTTAGATAGATAAACATTCTGACGGCTCGCAATGAAGCAAATACGTGTCTCAGATACGTACGGACACAGTATCTGTACGATGTCACCGATCACTCAAATGTGTCATTCCATATATAATTAGGAATGTTAAACTCTTGGGATTCAAGAAATGCCATCCATTTCTGAATTTCTATTTTCTTTTTCAGTGGCAACTCTGTGGACAGCAAAGTAAAAATTTAATTGTGCAAGGAAACGTGGTTCTTGACTGTGCATATGACAATAAACACTTTGAATTGAATTTAAAAATAGACTCATCCCAGAAACATCAAGATCAGTCTGAAACAAGATACTGGGAAAATATAAGGCTGGGGTAGCTCACCAAAGTCGTCTTGTGCCATCACATTCAATAATAATACACAACCATGGTCCTCTTAAAGCCATGAGTGTAGTAAATCCAACCGTACAAAATATTCACACACTCCAAAACACCCAATAATGCCGACAAATAAAAGAAAAAGAAAAAACGCCGAAAAGTATCTCTGCATTGATGGACGTTGCTTGCTGTCTGTTTAGCCCCATAATTCCTGTTTACAAATACAGACAAATAAAAAAAGCTTTCTCCAGGCTGTAGAGCAACCTAAATTGTGATTTCATATTTTTAGACCAATTGCAGGCTCTGTTTTACACTGTTTTACCACAAGCCTGTAGATGCTAAAAAGGACCTGCCTCCTTTACCTTCGAATAACTTTAGCCAATAGAGACCGAATCAAATGATGATTGACACATTGGTTAGGAATTGAAACGCCGGTATATATATATATATATATATATATATATATATATCCCAGCATACACCGCGGAATACTTCTCCTACGGGGGAAAATCTGGTCGCCGGCTCCCTGCCTTAGTTGCGAGACCCTGCTACTCAATATTGATCCACATATAAGGCGCACTGTATTATAAGGTACATGGTCGACTTTTTAAAAAAAAAGGGGGGTTTTTAGGTGCACCTTACTTTGCGTATATATATATTTTTGGATAAATTTCGATGTATTTTAAAATCTCGTGTTTTCTATTTTTTTTTACCCTCATGCATATTAATTATGTGTTAATGCACAACTGAGTTAAAAGAGCCTTTATATTTTGTTTTCCACAACACCTATTTGATTTTATCTTACTTTAATCATCACATTCTAATCAAGGAGCGCAGTAGGCTTGACAAGCCGGGTTTGAAGACTTTTTCATGCTTCGCTTGCGGTTTTCTGTAATTGCAGCATGAAAATAGTGAATATAAGAAAAAGGCGGTTTTAAATACAGTCCAAAAGCCAACCCTAACCCGAAAAAAAGAAAATTTCAAGTACTTTCATGTGTAATAAAGAGCTTTACAGAGGCTGCAATTATGCAATTATTCAGCCAGATGATGGCGTGAGCAAGTAAAATATTTTGTCATTGATACCACCTTTAAATAGATGTGTAGCAACATCAAAAATGTATACAGAGCCGCCCCCCCCCCCCCCCTTCCATCTTTATGGATCCAATCACCTCTGTCTTTCTCTGACTCCAAAATATGCACCCATCTGGGGCAAATCTATACAATAAATGAAAAAAAAAATGAGTACTTTTACCGGTCTGATCCGGGGAATTGCTCTCCTGGGACAAAGTGGTCCAACTCAGCTCTTCGTCGCTCGGGTTCAAATTCTGGATGCAGTTCAGAGCGCAGTCTGTCTTCGGTCCCGTCCGTCTGTCTTTCTTCGTCTCTGGGGAGGACGATGATGAGGAAGAGCAGGACGCCATCGAGAGCAAGGCTGTTACCTCCGGGCTGGCTGGTCTAGGTGGGAAAGGTGGAGGAGGTGCAGGTGCGCCCTTTGAGAGGAAGTCTGGTATGATCTCTGAAGTAGAAGTTGCTTTCACTGGAGAATCACATTTTATAAACAATAGTGGTTTCTTCTCAAGGTCTTGCTGCTCCTCTGCTGTCTCCTCATCCTCAACTTCTGACTTGAGCTCCTTGTCGGACTGTACGTGGATGCCTTGTTTAATGTTCAAGTCGTAAACCACTTCTTGAGAGTTTCCGTTGAGTTTGAGCTCAATGCCTGCATTACAGTCCACTTCTGATTCGGACTTTCGGTCCGAATCGGTGGCCGAGTTACTGTTGTGACGCGTGTCCGTGACATCCTCAAATTGATAGTCGGGCTCAGGTGTGTTCACGTTTAGATTGTCTGAACAACCCTCGAGATGCGTTGCCTCAGTGGGGTTTTTATTGTGATCCTGGCCAGCTTTGCGGAGTTGGTTGACCCCGTTCTTGGCCAGTTTGGGATTGTTGGGGGTCGGCGGTTGTGAAGGGGAGGAAGATGAGGAGGCCAAGGGCAGCAACGCCTCATCCAAGCCCATAGCAGTTTGGATGTTTGTGAGAGCATACTTTTTGCGACACTTGGGCGGAGTGGAGGCGCCCTGTTTGACGTCACTGCAGAGGAGTTGATTGTGGGAGGAAAGTAGGCTGAGCGAAGTGGGAGGCTTGGCAGAGGGGCCGTTGCGATTGGCCACGTCTACTGACATCATCGTGGTGGTCGGAAGTATCCACTGAAAGAGAAAAAAAAACATAATTTAGTTGTTATAAATGTATTTATGTCCATCCACATATTTGAATGAAGTATTTCCATGTACTTATATCATGTTAAAATGTATCCTTTAATATCAGTACTTTCCCAGCAATGGTGTAAACAGTCCAGCTGCGTTCAGTTTTGATCCGAAACACATCAGCAAGTCCACCTCCGAATGGCAAAAAAAAAAGAGGGTTCTGGAGTGGCCAAGTCAAAGTCCAGGTTTAAATCCAATCGAGATGCTGTGGTGTCACCTTAAACGGGGAGTTCATACTAAAACAGCCTCTAATATGGTAGATTTGAAAAATTTTGCAAAGAAGAGTGGGGAAAAGTTCCTCCATATCATTCACAAAGACTCATTATGAATTATCGTGAATGTTTGATTTCTCACGGCCGAAGCTGCTCTAACTCGCTAAAAGTACAGAGGGCAATTACTTTTGTCACACTGGGTCTGATAGGTTTTGATTTTTTTTCGCGCCTTTGTAAATAAAATACAAATTTCAAAACTGCATTTTGTATTTCCTTGGATTGATGAGCTAAAACCTTTGTGAGTGATAAAAAACACAGAATTTAGGAAATGGGCAAATGCTTTTTCACGGCACTGTATGCATTGAAACAATCAAGTTAATTAAGTTTATAGATTGGATCAAAAACTTGAGTTACAAAAATGCACACTAACAAATAAATAAAGTGAATGGAAACATAACCTCCTAGAAAGAGGTGATAAATTCACCCCTATACTGCAGGGAATAGCTGAAAAATGTCTAGTGCTAGCTGTTGCCGATCAAATGTAAGAGGTCACCAAGTTCGTAAACCTGCTGGGTTTTATATATATATATA